>NW_005841848.1:1770042-1801848 GCF_000455745.1 Alligator sinensis | reverse complement strand
CTTGAGGGGCTGGTCCTGACAGATTACACCCTAGGGTAGTCAAGGAGCTGGCAGGCATCATAGCCCAACCATTGGCAAAAATATTCAAAAATTTGTGGCGCTCAGGTGAAGTACCTGAAGACTGGAAGAAGGCCAATGTGGTACCCAGCTTCAAGAAAGGGCTGAAAGTAGATCCCGGGAATTACAGGCCAATCAGCTTAACCTCAATCCCTGGTAAGATTCTTGAGAAAATTATCAAGGAGACCCTTCTGGACAAGCTGGCTGAGGACAACACCCTGAGGGATAGCCAGCACGGGTTTGTCATGGGTAGGTCTTGCCTGACCAATCTCATCTCCTTCTATGACCAGGTCACGTATCACCTGGACTCTAAAAAAGCCTTTGATCTGGTGTCCCATGACCTCCTCATGGAAAAATTGGCCAACTGCGGCTTTGGTTACATCACAGTCCAATAGTTGGGAAATTGGCTCCGAGGTCAGACCCAGAAAGTAGTGGTCAATGGCAACAAGTCATTTATGGCACTCCGTAACCAGTGGCATCCCCCAAGGCTCTGTCCTTGGACTGGTTCTCTTCAACATCTTTATCAACGATGTGGACCTTGGTGTCAGACGTGCACTGGCTAAGTTCACTGATGACACTATACTTCAGGGCATATCATCCATGGCTGAGAACAGGCTTAGTGATCCAGGCTGACTTGGATAAGCTTAGTAAGTGCGCGGACACAAACCTGATGACGTTCAATACTGATAAATGCAAGGTACTCCACCTCGGGGGGGGGGGGGTGGAGGGGGAACCTGCAACATGTTTATAGGCTCAGCAGTGCTACACTTGCTAGCACCACTGCTGAACGAGACTTGGGGATCATGACTGACCATAAGATGAACATGAGCCACAAATGCGATGTTGCAGCTAGCACAGCAAACAAAACCCTGGCTTGCATATATAGATGCATCTCAAGTAAACCTCAGGATGTCATCCTCCTGCTGTACTCAGCCTTGGTGAGGCCGCAGCTGGAGTACTGCATCCAATTCTGGGCTCCGCGATTCAAGAAGGATGTCGAGAAGCTTGAGAGAGTCCAGAGGAAATCCACGCACATGATCAGAGGACAAGAGAATAGGCCTTATGAAGAGAGTCTGAGAGCCATGGGACTCCTCAGTCTGGAAGAGCGCAGGCTCAGGGGGGACCTGGTGGCTGCCTATAAGTATGCAAGGGGTGTTCATCAGGATCTTAGAGAACATCTGTTCACCAGAGTGCCCCAAGGAAAACCATGCTGAAGCACTGGGAACAGCCAGATCCACCAGCAGCAGGGAGTGGAGCTGGGCACAGTACATGCCCAGGAACTGCCAGTGGCGGGGTAGCCCCAGCGCAGCCAGATCACAGCCCAGCCTGGTTGCGATCCTGAACATTTGCCAAGTGCTACTGGAGCCAGACTGAGCCATGGCAGGGCGAGGGGCCACCCCAGAGCTCAGTCCACATTGCACACATCTGGTGGGCAGTGGCTCTGCATCCTCAGTGCCACCCGGCCATGGGGCAATGTTGTGAAGGGTCCTGCGTGACCAGCCCCAGGCTTTGGCTCTAGTGTGGACCTGTGGGTAGAGGTGGCTATAGCTCCTGTCCTGGGCTGCACCAGCTGGGGACGGAGCCTGCAACTGCAGGGCAGGGCGCAGGTTGGAGGGGTGGGGGGGCTTGGGTCTTGAGGGGTGAACCCCAGGCCCAAGTGAATGTTAATGCACCTCTGCCTGGCCTCCCTCAGGAAGAGGGCTGTCACCTGAAATGCATAAAATTTTCCACGTGTTCATCATCTTAGTCCTCCCCCCCTAGCAAAAATAAAAGTCGGCACCTATGTCCGGGCATGTTTATACCAACTGCTTTGGAGTGAAGCTTTCATAGAACAAGCTCTGCCCAACTGCTCCTACTTTGTATGCAGCAGTATGTTCTGTAAAACTGTCCTGTAGCTTCTGCTAGCACAGCATTTGGCATGCCCAGTCTGGAGCATGCTAATGAGAGCAGTGCTGAGACTCTCAGGGTGGCACTGGGCAGGCACTAGGCACACATCAAAAAATAGCTGCATGACATTTTTGTACCATGTGATGTGCATGGCACTGAAGTGGGTGGCATTCCCAAGCAGTGTCTGGCATGATATAGACAGATTGCCAGTTTCTTAATGAACTTTGGGTCAGTCCTCATGCACATTGTGTTGGTGTAATTGAAACACCTACTCTACTTTAAAAAATACATTTTTTGTTGTTGTTACATTCGCTTTGCTGCAGCTTGCTTCACCAGTGGCAAACATCAGTGTGGAAAATGTGTCTGCATTTCTTCCCTGGAATTCTGCATCCTTGCCTATTGCCATTTAAATTGTCCTACATCCTTTGACACATGTCCTGAATGGAATATTTTTAAAGCATTTTTTATGCCCTCATTCCAAGCATTCAAAATCTCTTTGCACCAGTTAAAGTATGTGACCAAATTTCCTTGCCAATTCTGAAATGTGATTTCTGTATTAGTGGCAGTCTTGGGTGGTGTCAGCCATTTAAAGCTGCTGCCAGCTCCAAAGTATGCTAGGTACTTCAAAGAAATTGCTGCATTCTCTTCCCTTTACAGTCCTTTCAGGTTTTCTATAGGCCTGATCCCATAGCCCACTGAAGTAACCAGGAACCTTTTAACGGATTTCAATGGGCATTGGTGTGTGTGTGTGTGTGTGCGCGCGCGTGTGTGCGTGCGTGCGCATTTCAGGCTTTCACTCTAACACTCTAACTCAGCATTTCCCAAATTTACGAGCAAGGTTCTGAACACTGTAGAAATTTAAGTTTGAAAGTTCAGCTTGCATCAGATGTGGATCCGAGAGCCCAGAAAAATTAGGACCTACTGCTCTAAGCTTTGACTCAAAACTACCCAATGAATCATCCACTTTACACATCATTGTAAGTGGGTGCCCAATTTGAAACTATTAATTGCTGATTTTTCAAGGTGCAGAATACTCCAAATTTATGTTCATATCACCAGGAGATGGAGCTTGCTCAGAGACCCTAAAAATCCTGATCACAGAAATCCTCAAATAGAGGAATCACAGAACCCTGAATATTCTCAAAAGCCTTCATGAACTCAGACATGAAGCAGACAAACGCTGTATGGAGGGCTCATGAGAAAGGTAAAAGTTACACTAGGATTGTATGGTTACTCAGGAGACCTCTAATATCTAAAGCATTTTGTTTCTGAAGTGTGCATTCAACTCCATATGGGTCACATGACAGAAGACTGAGATTTTACTACTTGTAAATTGTACCCTTTCATCAATATCAATTCTTTTTTCTTGTAACAATCCCTTTTACGTGGGGCACATGACTTCTGAGGAGAGGCTGGGGGACCTGGGCTTATTTAATCTAGAAAAGAGAAGACTGAGAGGGGATTTAATAGCAGCCTTCAACTACCTGAAGGGAGGTTCGGAAGAGGATGGAGCTAGACTGGTCTCAGTGGTGGCAGATGACAGAACAAGGAGCAATGCTCTCAAGTTGCAGGAAGGGGAGTTTAGGTTAGATATTAGGAAGAATTTTTTCACTAGGGGGGGTAGTAAAATTCTCAAACAGGTTACCCAGAAAGGTTGTGGACTCTCCATCCTTGGAGGTTTTTAAGGCCTGGCTAGGCAAAGCCTTGGCTGGGATGATCTAGTTGGGGATGGTCCTGCTTTGAGCAGAAGGTTGGACTAGATGACCTCCTGAGGTCCTTTCCAACTCTAATTTTCTATTATTCTGCAATCTGACCTTTCTGTGGTTTCTGGTGGTTGAACTGTTGGGAAGTAATACCCTAGGGTGAAGACTATTCCAGAATAACTTGAAGTCTGAAACAGCCTGGCTAATTTAATGTGGTATTGGAATACTGAGAACTATATACAATATAAACATGCTTAGGCATCCTAGTAAAATTCTAATTTGAATTATTTGATGTACTGATTGTTCAAAAAATCAGAGAGACCTCACTACAGAGAAGAAAAGTAATAAAATATTAAAAAGGCCTGCTTGATTATTTGAGAGACCTGTTTGAACTGTGCTTACAATGGAAATGTTTATTAACAAGCATAATTAATGGAATGTCTTTATAGTCTGAGACTGTGCTGTGCTAGCTTTGTGCATGCCAGGCTTGGAACCAGAACTGTAGCTACTGCATTATCACAGTGCTGCATGTGGGATAATAAAATCTGCCGCTCAGGGACGCTCTTATTCAGCGCGACTCATTATGTGGTAGACCACTGAAGAGCTAAATTAACAGCAGAATATCAGTTACCAGATAAGAAATCAGATATCTTTCCATGTTATGTAGAGATGTTCAGAATAATGCAAACTGGATGCTACAAATGTAGTGAGAGATCCTGTTGTTTCAGGTTAGAGCTAGCCTCACTGAGCTGATTCCTAAATAAATTAGATGAATTCTGTTCAACATATTAGTATTTCAAAATAATTATATGTGAACATAAAAACTAACATGCAAGTAAGTCATCTGATAGTTATAGGACATGCTTTTCTTTATCTCTCAGTGAAGAGAAACTGACAAACATTGCTTTGATGTCTTAAGCAGGATGACATTAAAGGTGACTAATAGATTTTGCTGCCCTTACAAAGTTTTTAAGATACAGTTGCTGAAAGCAGCAGAGGATGCCATTTAAGAATAGCCATCTAAGCAACATCCACCTAAAGCAAAACTTCAAAGGATTGGTAGGAAAAATGTTTTAGGTCAAGATTTTGGAAAAGAATAAAAAAAAATGGACTGTGTTAAACCACCAAAAAGCTTAAGGAAAAAAAAAGGAATTCAAAATATGCAGAAAAAATATTTCAATAGATAAGCCTGGAAAACAAGCTATATGACTGCTTGGAAAAACCAGAATAAAACCAAGGAGTCATCCTAAGGAATGTATACGGGCTCTGAATAGAATTGTATACAGGTTATGAACATTGCATTTTCCCTGGCGGAAACTGTTTTCTCCCAGGACAAAGTATGGTCATTCAAGTGTCCATTTCTGGTGTCCCAGGGCCAAGCCTGCAAATATGTACAGGAGAAAAGGTACTGTATTTTCTCTCATACACATATACCTTTTCCTTCAAAATCAGCTGGTAGACTATGAGTGCCCATTGCATGTTAGAAATAGGATAAGAACAGGTTGTGCTGCAATGATTCAGCCCATGGGGTAGATCCAGCTCATGGACCCAAGTCATGTCTTCATTCTGGCTTTGAAAAATAAGGTGTGTATTACATTTGGGAGCATGCTGTATGCAAGAAAATACATAAGCATCAGTTTCTCCCAGGATATTGTGAAGTGCATCTGAATTTTTGTCACAGAACATTATCCTGAGACAAGTGGCCCCATTGGTCCTCAAGGAATATGAGAATGAATGAATAATTTTTGCCCCAATCTTGACCCCTCTTGAACTTTTAGCTTTGGTGGCAAAAGTCTACTGCCTGGAAATGACAGGGTACAGGTGGTCTTGCCCACCTATTAATTGCTGTGCATGATGACTTGCCAACCATTCTTTGTTCACTAGCCATTTGAGGTTAGCATCAGAACCTGCATCCTCCTGAACAATCATGGACACATCTGTCCATCAAGGACATCCTTGGACCCATCCACCACCTGCAGAGCCAAGGTTTATCCATCTACCTACCTGCCTTCATTCATCCACCCCTCTGAACATATCCAGAGACTTGTACAAATGAGGCAACAACTGAATTAGGGAGGAGGTAGTGGATCTCATTGTCATGCGCGGAGAGTTGGAGAACCAGCAGGTACTCTTTTCAAGCCACCTGCACCCGGCAGTCTTCAAATGGACAGCTGCAGAAATGCTGGCCCACAGACAGACCATGACTGGGCTGAATGTCATTCCAAGTGCAAGGTACTGAGGCAGTGTAAGGGCATAGGATGCCAACCATGTGTCAGGCACACACAGGGTCACATGGCCCTAATATGAGGAACTATCCCATGTTTTTATGGTGAATGACATGGTGCCGTGCCAGAATGTAGTGAACACCACCTGCATTTCCAGGCACAACAATGAGGACTCTGATGTCACTACGGTAGAAAGCATGCAGCTCTCCTGGAGGGCATTAGCAACAATCCAGATGAGCCAGGTCAAGGACATCCCAGGATGTCCCAGAAAAATGGCATGAGCTCAAAAATGCATCTGGACTCAGGCAGTAAGCAGCTGGAGTTCTCTAGCTGTCCTCTGTCTGCAGCATTCTGGACAGCCCTATTGCTCTGGGTCAGCATCCCAGAGCCAACAGGCTCACAACCACTCCAGGGCTCACAAGCTCCCTATTGGCAGCCAAGCTGCCAAACCCAGTCCCAGGGACTTAGTGCACAACAGGACCCAACCCACATCTGTGAAAGATAAATGGCAGCCCACAACTAGGTTAGAGTAGGGAGAGGCTGTGAAGAATGTGAGGGGGTGGGCAAGGAAGCAAAACACTCCCTGTGTAATCCCATGGCCTTGTTTGGGGATTGCCACAGTGGCTGGCACCCCTTCCCTGTCCCCCATGTGATTACCTTGTGGGTGTGCATTGGAACTTTATGGCCTCAATTGGGGATAGCCCCACTGTTCCTCTCCCCCATCCTTCCTGTGATTATACTGCAGGCGTGCTTTGGAACCCAGTGGCCTTGCTTGGGGATTGTCCTACCAGCACCCCTCTCCTGGCCCCTGTGCACTTTCATTATGTGCTGTAGCAGTATCACTTCAGTCAAATTGGGTGATTAGGGTCCCCTTCTTTTTTATGGAGGTGTGTCTGTCATTATACTGTGGGTCCTCTCAGTTTGACATGACTGAAGACCGATTAAGATAATCACTCAGTTAAGACTTCAAGAAGCCTCACACCTTGCACAGCAATAGCTGGCCCACAGTTAGAGACCCTCTAACTGTGAATAATACATGGCTTTCTCAATACTCCTATGAGCCCTTTTTTTCAATGAATGACAAGTGTATGAATGAGGAAAGAAGGAAGTGAGCAGCTTTTAAGCCATCAGTGCAGCTGCTTGGCCACTGCAGTCCTCACTGGTAATGCAAGTTCCCCACAAGTTGTTCAAAGTGCCCATGGTCTTTCAGCACAACAAGTGTAGTTCATACAGTCACAGGCGCTTTTCAAAGCTGCTGCCAGCCTTGCACCTGACAGTGGGTAACTGCAATCACAGCCAGCCTTAAAGAAAATGGTGCCCTTGGCAAAGTTGTATTTTGGCTCCCTCCGATCCCTCCAGCACTCCCCCCCCACCCAATCCCAATCAGTGGCACTGCTACAGGCAGAGGGAGGCAGGCAGGAGGCAGGCAGGAGCATGAGGCATAGTCTGGTGGGGAGGCAAAGCGCCATTGTGTGCCATACAGATGGGTGGGTAGGCACTGCTGCTACCACCTGTAATGCGTGGCCTGGCCTAGCTCCTCCTAAGCAGCAGCTGGAGGCAGGGGGTAGGCTGGGCTGGGCCCTGCTCCTCCTGCCTGAGGGTGGAGTGGGGCAGGGTGGGGGTGGGGAAAGCACCCTTGTGAGTGTGGGCTGCTCACGTGTAATGTGTGTGTGTGACAACCCCTGACCACAGCATCCTGGGTGGTCACCCACATCACACACCCCTAAGGCTGGCTCTAACTGCACTCTCTGTGCACCAGCGTCCATGAAGGTGACTGCCCCTCATGCAGAAAAACCATGAGAACGCAACCTAATTGAGAAAGTATAGGCTGTTTCTGACCATGACGGTAAGCAAATACCACTCACAGAATGGACCTATATAGTTCTACTGTAGTTCTTAATGTTTTTTCATGCTCTGATCTCTACTGGACAACAGAAAATAGCTCTGAACCCCACTCGCCTGCTGAGTAGCCAGGAAGGGAGAATGGTTGAAATCATCTCCCCAGAGCCCATGGGGTTCTGCATGGGTTCTGTAAGAATATCGCAGGAAACAGTTATTAATAATGTATGTTGTTCATTACACCCGGGCTGAGAACAGCTGTAATAGCAAATTTATAAGCATAGAAATACTGCCTGTAGCTATTTTGTATAACCATATTAAAAATACAAACACTATAATAGGTCAACCTGTGTGAAATAAATCTTCCTTGAAAGTACTCAAAAAATACTGCTACATCCAATGGTAAGAATGACCACATTCAGGGGCTTTCTTGGGAAAAGGCCAGATTCTACTGCTGGACAGATGTGTACCTATGGTTATCACTTATGATAGGATGAGTGATATTGTAACTGTGATGGCCCCAAAATTATGTGAGGCGAAGACTTCTTAGAGTGATATATTTTATTGGACCAATAAAGTTGGGATAAAGTAAGACAAGCTTTTGAATTCAAGACATTCTTTGCTAGGTCTTTGATTACAGGAAATCAGGCACAACACAGTGCCTAGCTTCCTATGATCAGAGACCTGATGAAGGATGTCTTGTTATCACTTATGGAAGAGAATGTGACTTGCAGCTGCATATTTGAGGACACAATTTGGGTCAAAGCAATCTGAAATTCTGGATTGAAACCAGTACAAAGCAACCAAGAGCATGAAACCAGCAGCCCAATGCTAGCCTGTTGTACAACTAAGGGAAACATTTAATGAAAATAAAAAAATTGTAAGTCTGGGTCCTGATTCGATAGGATGTGTGCACTGAACACTTTGCAGGTTGGGTCCTCCAACATGTAACAAGAATGGCTGCAATATGTAACTTGGGCTCTGTTTCACCCTCTGGTTCTTTTATCCTTTTGTGCATTTGAATTACTTCCTTTAAATTATTTATATGTGAATTTATTTGTTATGTGAGTCAGTCATTTGTTTCATTTTAATAAAAGCACACCCCACATTTTCCATCTTGTATTCTACAATACTGCTTAGGCAAAGCAGTGGGATCTTCTGCAGGAAGAGAATCTGTATTTTGTTTTCTTTTTAGACATTGTCACTCTTTGTTATATGTGTGACAGGCTGGCCAGCAGCCTCCCCCCCGGTGAGCCAACTTGCCAGGGACAGAGTAATTGGTGGCAACTTCCCTCTCCCCACCAATCAGGGGATGGCAGGAAGAAGGCTTGCCCTGCATCTATACAAGGGTGAGGCAAAAAACTGGAGCTGGGTGAAGACTAAACACTCCTCTCTCTGATTGGTCCATTTGAAATCAGGGCACGGGGCCTCCAAATGATAAAAAGGCAGCATGCCTGGCATCAAGGAAGAAGCGAGTCCAACATGAGACTCAGAAGGGGCTTCAAGAAGAGCTGGTATGAGATGACCAGCAGGGGCTGAGCAGTTGCCCCAGAAGAGCCCAGGAGCCAGTGTCCAATGCCTGGTGAAGGGTGTTTGTGCAGAAAAGCATGCAATTAAAGTAAAATTTTTTTTGCAAAAATCTTGTTGGTCTAATAAAAGATATCATCTCTACTATGAGTCCTGATTGCCTTTTCCTCTAGACCAATACAGCTACAACCTGGATACCTGACAGGGGAATCCCTGGGCTCGGCATGCAGGGCAGCATGCAGAGAATCCCTAGCTGGGACTTCAGGCAGCTCCTCTCAGTGTGCAGGGTGGTGCATGGGGAATCCCCAGCAGGAACTCTGACCGGAGCTACAGAGGACATCTCCCCTCAGTGTGCCGAGCAGTGCATAGGGAATCCCCAGCTACAGGGATCCCAAGCGGCAAGGTTATGACGTGACCATCATCCTCCCCTCCCCGGCATGTGGCCAGCATTGGTTCATAGGTTGGTACACAGAGGATCCTGAGCCTGCACTAGGCTACCTGAGCCCCCAACATCCCTGGCAGAAGGCAGGGGCTCTCCAGAGTGGGAGAGAGCCCTGGAGGGTCTGCGGCGGGGCTCTCAAGAGGGGACTGGGAGGAACTGAAGCCCCAAGCTGTGGGTGACAGCTTGGGCTTGTTTTTCCTATCCCTGGTGTGAGGCTGGGAAGCTGGCCCAGAGTGCAGACAGCACGCAGAGGAATCTGGAGAGACTAGAGCCCTGGAGCTGCAAGCAGCAGCCCAGGTGTTGATAGCTCAGTTGTAGAGCTCTCACTTGCCACATGGGAGATATAGGGTTGATCCCCAGCCAAGGTCTCAGAGGGGAAGAGTTTCTGGGAGGAAGAAATTCCCACTGGGGAGGGTGGTTCTCCTCACCTCTTTTACCCCTGCCCCACCAGGGTGCCTGCATCTCAAATTTTGTGGGGTCTGCACCTCATATTTTGGGAAACCCTGTGCCCCAAGCTTGTTGATTTGCCTTTGTTACATGTGCATGTTTACCTAAACTCTTTTGACTCCCCTCTGCTCCCCTGGTGCCCAGAGGGGGTTACCATTACCTCCAGGGTCCCATTGCCCTCCCCACATATGTGTTATACTCTAACCCTGTTTTTTTCCTGTTAAATCCATGTATGGTTAAGTTCCAATTGGTTTTGGCTCTAGTTTATAGGGGATAGGAGGGGAAAGGCTACCCCTCCCATAGTGTACTAGCACTTGCTAAATCCCTTCAATTGGAGAGGGACTACTTCATCTGAGTACCACCTGGGTTACATATGATAGCAATTAAAATTCTGCATGGGTTCTGTAAGAACATAGATGGAAAAAATGTTAATAAAGTATGTTCCATATGAGATTTTGTGTTTGAATAAAACTGTGTTTACTCAGTACAAGTGATATTTTATGGGTCTTATAAGGTACCCTTAATGCACTTGTAATGCTGTACAACTGGAGCAACCTGCCAAACAAACAAAAAATCTTCTTTACCCAAAAGAGTGAAGAGGGCTAGAGTTTCAGAAAGTTACATGCATAAAATCCATCTGGGCACTCACCTAAATTGAATCACACAGCATATCCATAGCTGGCTGCAAGGACTTTCTGGCTACAACTAAAATTGCCCCAGAGTAACTAAGACAGGAGCGGGAAAAATATGGCCCTTGGGCTGGATTTGGCCTGTCAGACCATTCTATCTGGCCTGCAGGCCTCCTAAAATATTTAGAAAATCAATATTAATCTGCTCCTGGCTGCCTGCCAAAGATGACAGAAACCAGGGGCAGTATGACCTAGGGGAAGCTGGTGGCAGGACCTAGCAGCAAGGCCCTCTGGGCCCTGCTCCACTCCCTTCCCCTGCCCCCCAACTGGACCATGGGGCTGGGACTGTGGGGCTGTCCCCACCTCCTTCTGCCAGAGAGGGAAATTCAAACAAGAGTGGGGGAGGAGAGGCAGGAGGCAGGGGAGAACTGTGGGTAATTGCCTTAGGCCTCGGGGCCAGGCCAGCTCCTGTTGAGTCCTGCAGTTGCGGCAGCCGGGAACCATATTGTGCTGGAGTGTGGAAGTGGCAGGCAGGAAAGCGGGGAAAGCAGCAACAGGTGCGGGGGAGTGGGAGTGAGTGGGTGCATGGGAGTGCATGACAGCTAGGTGGAAGCATGGGGCCCATGCTGGTGTCCTGGGGCCAGTGCCAGTGGGCACCAGAGTGGGGCAGCAGAAGCATGGGGCCCAGGCCTGCAGGGGCTCTATGGAGCCAGGCTGGGCTGTGCCAGCAGGGAGAGGGGAGAGTCAGCCCGACTCCATAGACTGTGCCCACTTACTCCCACTCCCCCCACCCACAGCGTGCTGCCGCTTTCCCCACTTTCCTGCCTGCTGCTGCCACACTCCAGCACCACTCCACTCTAGTGAGGGAGGGAGGGAGAGAGAGAGAGAGTATTCATAGGGTGAGTCTCACATTCACACCCTACCATACACATGCTCCCCACCTCATGCTGCCATACATGCAGACCCCCAGACCCCCCCTCACACATCCCAGCCACTCTCCCCTACACACAGTCCCCAACAAACCCCATACTTACCCACACCCCACATATCTACATACCTACCCACATGCTCCTGTACTCCACACCCAGTCCCCCACACCTATCTACCCCCACACACCCATACCCTCCCCCACATCCCACATACTCACAACCTCCCACAAACCTATACCCAACCCCACATGCGTCCCACAATATACAAGAGTAAGACTTCATTTTAAACTATTGTGTGATCACCTCTGTGTACACTACACAAACACATGTAAATCAGGACAAAAATATTTTTTGAAATCAAATGAATGCATGTTGTAGATGTTCAATTTTTAGAATATAATTTGGTATGTGTCTGGTTCTGAGATGGCAAAACCTTTGCTGAAAGGAGTACTTCTGGGGATAAGGGGAGGGACTTCTGAAGGCAAAGGTCAGGGGTTAAGTGGTGGGACTTCCAGTCAGAAGATGGCATCCAGGGTGTGGGGCACCTGTTAAGGGGCAGGGCTACCCATGTGGCCCTGAACAGCTTGCCAGAACTTGGTAAGTGGCCCTCCAGCCAAAATAATTGCCCACCCCTGAACTAAGATGATACAACATACCCAAGTGAAGTCAAGATTTCTGTGTGAGAACAGTAAACAATTTAGCTGCAAGCGGAAGGCAGTTCATCTGCAGTGACTGTGACGGGAAACTGGCCTGAGACAGAACTTAAAGAGAATTTAATGGATGGGAGTTGCTTTCTGAATTATCAGGTTGAATGTTGACCTGGTTATCAGAGAAGAAGGTAGAATAAAAAAGGCAAGACAAATTAAATACTGGTACTCTGAATCATGAAGAAAGAAATGTGCATGAACAACGTTTAACTATGTTTGGGTTGAGTTGTTCCTATGCACTATTCAAACAATGTATCACTTGTTAGATAAGCAGTGTTGCTGGTACAGGCTGGAAAAATAATCCATCATCCCCATAAAAAGATGGAAGATGCAATATCCTAATGCAATAATATTAGGGGGCAAAGTCAGTCCTAAAATAAAGGTTTGGCACATTGGAGCACTATCAAGTAATAGAAACTTTATTCTTTAGTTCTTTCATATGACTTGGGCCAAGACACCACAGGTAAATATTCATGACAACATACATGACAGGTGCCAGTACCTGCTGACTCCAGGGCTAGGGACAGACTTTACACATAAACACTGGCGTAAGTGATCAGATATGGTTTAAACCTGTAACAGAACAGATATTCAGTGCACATAAACCAATTTGAAAATGGCTAAAATTGGTTTGGGATAAACCTGGTTGAATGTAGTATCAGACTTAACTGATTTGTCTCAAACCAGTTTATGCAATGTCTGTCCCAGACCCCTTGCTGGTTCAAGTTAAACCAGACTCCCCCAGCATCCCAGCATGTTCTCTGGGCTGAGCATGGCTCTCTCCTCCACAGCAGAGCTGTCCCCTCCCCTCTGCTCCTTGGCCAGAGCTCTGGCAGAGGCTACAGACACAGCAGGGTCTGCCTGGCTTCCCCCTGCCCCACCCCCTATCACTGCTCAAGGAGGGATCTCCCCCTCCCTCCCTCCAATCTCCCACAGCACGGACCCCAGCCCCACGGACCCTAGGCATGTGGTATGCTAGCTAATGCCGAGAGGTGTCTGTGTGTCTCCAATTTCAGTGGGACAGGCAGACAGGATAATGTCTGCTTAGGGCTTTTTGGAGCTAATCAACAGGTCAGCTGGTAAGGTCCTTCCTTCCTTCCTTGGAAAAAGCTGTTTAAGAAGAGTTTGAGAGAGGTTATTGTTTTGCTGATGGGGTGATAAACACTATCAGCCTCCTGCTGGCTTGCTTGCCTGTTAGTTTGCTGAAGATAGTATAAAGAAGCAGGGAGAGGGAGATTGAAAAGCTCTGTATCATCAGCAGATGCATTGCACCCCACTCCCCTTTGCCTCAGAGTGCTAGCCCAGGGCTGGGGGCTGGCAACACTCCTGCCCCTCGAGCAGCAAGTGAGGAAAAGCCTTGGACCATGCAGGCAGACCTCCCTAATGAAAATGTCCTGCTGGGGCCTGGCCACGCCCCCCCTCGCCCCCTCAGCTCAGGACTATCCAGGGGGAGGGCTGCTCTAGCAGCCCCCGGCTTCTAGCCTAAACCACTGAAGGCATGTGCCTGCATGTCTGGGATATCTGTGCAGTTACAAACCAATTTAGCCTAGCCAGGTTGGACTAACCTGCAAAGATTGAATCAGTTCAGGCTCAGGCTTTTTGAGTGTCTGTCCCTAGCCCAGGAGATACACATCTGTTTCATTAGCCATCCATTTATTTCATTAGAATACATAGCCACAAGATTCTTCCACAGACTTGTGGGAACCAATGGGCTACATTCATATCTGGCACATAACTTGGGAGCTCTAGTGACTTTACCGGCTTTGATGGAGCTATGTCAACTTATACCAGCTAAAAGTTCATTGTTACTGTTAGGTTAGCCCCTCCCAAATGTTGTATGCTCAGGTGCTGCCATGTGCCAGTGAGACCTGAGTGGAAGCTGCTGTGCTCACCTGTAAGCTTAAAATTGTTGGCATACTAGTTTTGAAATCAAGCTACCAAGGACGTGACAAATTATGTGCCAGTGCCTGAGTTCCCAGCTCAAAGTTGTGCACAGGACTAGTCAATGCATGCATGGTAAAGGACAATAGACCATATCGTACTTTATTAGTTGTAAATCAAGTCTGACTTGGAGCATGGTTGTGGCAGGATGGTGTTTCATTAAAAAGTATCCTGATTTACATACAAAGCTGCTTGTGCATGCTTTTGTCAGTTCACAACGTGAAGAAACAGGGGCTAGGTACAGACGTTCAAAAAGCCTGAGGTTTGCAGTTTTCTGTAAGTGGCATAGTTTAGATTGGTAGTGAACAGAACGCATGCTCTCCCTTTGGTGGGGAGGAAGGGGGAAGGGAATCTTAGACCAGGGTCCATCATTTTTAAACCAGTCTATGTGTGTCAAACCTCTGTTCTGTTACAGTTATAGACTGGTTTCTAATAACTTATACTGGTAAAAGTGTAATGTCTGTATCTGACCAGGAGGTGCAATGCAGGACAAGCAACAACAACAACAGAAACAGAGAACAGTGGGAGCGGCTATAGTTGGAGCCTTCTATATCAGACAACAGAAGTGCCCCATATGTTTATATTTAATTTGCGTCATTATTGTGACTCATTGCCAGCCAGGGTGAGCTTCCTCCATTTAACAGGATCCACAATACGTATGATTCATGTACAAAAATAATGAAAACCAACATTCATATTTTTATAAGAATAATGACTAATGAATTAATGAGACCTTGAAGCTGCATAATGAGTATAACTGTACACTCTTCTGTAATGCTTCCTTTATGAAATAGTTATTGTATTTATAAAAAAAAGTCTAAATATGTATTCTTCCTTTAAATAGTAAAGCAAGACCATCAGTATACTTCGTAGTTCTCTTTGTTGATCTAGTAAGTTTTCCTGCCCCTAAATGGCTGATTACAGTTTGCTCAGAGGGTAAAATCAAATTGTCACATTTAATATCAGTGGCCAGTCTAAGCAGTTCAAGGTTTTTTACTTAAGCTCTCAGTTCTCTCCATATTTAGAAAATATTATGCAATTAACACTCTTTTATTCTGAGCCTTCTGAAATTTCATTTTGAATTGACCTTGGTGTTTTGCTTACACAAAAAGCACACAAATAAACTTAAAATATTATATCCCTCAGATCTTACCCAAATGCCACAAACAATTGCTTGTAAAATCACTGAGGCCCAACAAAATGGGAAACTAGCTAATTTAGACTGGGAGACATGTATCACATTTCTACTTGAAAATCAAAGCAGTTACTCTGTGCATAAAGTTAAGAACGGGCCAAAGTATTTGTGTGATTAAAACCAGGGGTCTCAGCCCTGTTCTCAGTAAAGTCACTGAGATCTGTCTTTGGTTTCCATGGGAGTAAGAAACAGCCAATATTCCACAACTAGTAAAAGATGTTGTGATGTCAGAGTTCCCATGCAAATCAATTAAAAATTATATCAAACGTATCTGCATGTAGGTATATGTGAAAAAGAGACAGAAAAGGAACCCCCCACCTTCATTTTCAAACTGGAATTAAAATAATAATGCTTCGTTTAGTGAAAGGCAGCATGAGAGACCTCCGTAGACATCTAACAATACTTTTTCTGTATTTTGTCCTGGGTTTAGAATTTCTGCACATGGGGGCATGCTTTTTCAGTCTCTGCTACATGCACTGAACTCTCTTTGACAGGAACGTTAGCTGCATGGTCTGACAGAGTGCAGAACACGGCTCATAGTGAGGAGCATCTATTGAGATAGATGAATTATTTGTGTGAGAAAATTGGCACTCTATACATAGATTAGTGAATAAATAACTCACAGAGCTAAACTGATGGCAGCAGCAGGAGTTACAAATAGAAATATCTTCCTGTCCCTCTCACACAGCAGGTTTGATGATAGTTTTAAAGCTTTCTTCTTCAGTGTTTCAGTTATGATTGCCTTTATTTGGTGAAAGAAATCAGACATGTATAAGACAGGGCAAGTTATAAAAGGAAAGGTTCACCTGAAAAAAGATGTGACTGTTATAAAAGGTTTTAGCCATTCATTACAATTGCTAAGTTATAAAAAGCCCCATTATTGCAGACTGGATTCACATTAAGTTGGCTTTTCCCACTGCTTGATCCTGCAGGCCTTGCCCTCTCTAATTCCCACTAAAGTTGCATGTATGGGAATTGTACAGTTCGGTCCTTAAATGCCTTAGCAATTTATAGAAAGAGAAAGGTCTTGTGGTCAAGGCTCTGGATGATGTCCAAAGAAATATGCATTCAGAGCCCAATTCTCCCAATTCGGCTTTGCTTTAAAGTGAAAGTAAATTATTACACTTGCTGTAAGGCATTTTTATATGAGCTGAAGGATGTAAAGTAGCCTTAATGTGTGTGGGAATCACTCTGTCTGCAGCTGTTGTAGATTGCCTGTTTAACATTTAAGAAGTCACTTACCATCTGATGGCTTCTGCTTTTTATCTTTATATCAGGATTACACTTCCCTGTGTATTAAAAGGATAAATTCAAGGATGTTTGCAAGACATTGATATACTATGGTGTTAAGGATGGCATAAATAAATAGCTAGAGGGCTGTGTTCTTTTTTGTAAATAATGAACCAGATATTTGTTGGACATGATGTTGTTTATTGTTTATTGTTAAGATCAGATGGAATGTATATTTCTGGCTTTTTCACGTAAAATCATTCATGAAAATGTCTGTATCAAAATAAGTGGTGAAAAAACGTTTTAAAAATGAAAACAATCACCTCAGCAAGATCTAAACTGCCAGAAGGATACATGAGAGCCCATTAACCTAGCCACCAAAATGCTCGTAATATTTAAGAAAACCTGCACCACATTTGGAAATGTTAAACTAGCCACCAGAGGGAGTCACACGAATGCAATACAGATATTTGGTATTGGCACAGAAAAGATGAATAATTTTTTTTATATGCGAGGCTTAAAGTTATATGAGCCTCCCTCTGTCCAGAGAAAATTCTATAATGGTGAGACTTGAAATGAAAATCAGACTTAGTTGAAATCCAAATCATTCTTGCAGGCACCTCCATTTGAGATTCAGCATGCTTGAAAAAAAATAAGCAATCCAAGGAACGGTCCAAATTGATGAGGCAGGAGCCAAAGATCCCTGGACAGTCATTTGGTAGAGAGAGGTGTCTCCCAAGGACAGTTCATACCATATAGATGCTGGACAGGGAAGCGCTTAAATTTAACCAATAGGCAATGGTTGGTAAAGGGATATGTATGAACTCACACTTTTCTTCAGAGCCTAAGCACTTGACTAAGGTTGCACATTAGGCAGCTTTGTTAACTAAAGACCCAGAGTACTAGCACCTATAGTATAGGGGTTGAGATGCCTCTTTTTGCTCAACAGCCAAGAAGGTAGAGCACTTGACCAGGAAACAGGAGACCTGAATTATAGGCCTTCCTAAGTCTGAGGAGATTCAAAACCAGCTTTTCCACTTCCCAGGGGACTTTCCAAACTGCCAGGCTATAGAATAGTGCTGAAGGGTCACCCCTCTTCCCAAGCAAGAATCCTGGGGCTAGAGAGAGAAAAAGAGAACAAGGAAGAGGGAGTATGACCGGTTTAGTGACAAGGGCGCTCACTTGGATTCTGGTCCCTGCTCCCAGCACTGTGTATCCATTTTGCATTAGACAGTTATTGGATTTGTTACAGAAATAACTCAGGGAATAGAGTCCAGACCTCAGGTTTGCTCCTAGCCAGCATACTTCCCTCATCACTAGGCTATAGACTCATACTCGTCCTTGCTTGCTGTCTTCCTGATCTTGTGAATCTGGTGTTAAGTTCTGTACAGTGGCTAGATCTTGACAGGAGAGGCAAGTTTCCCAAACCAAGCCTATTCTATAACCTGCTGGCTAGTACATTCTCTTGGGGAATGGAGATGTGGCTTTGAATGCTGGAGGCTATGATAGGCCTAAAATTCAGGTCTCCCACTTTCTAGATGAGGGGATGAGTCTATCCCTAGTTTATTGTGCAAAAAGTGAGCACCACAGTATTTCCAAGGGAAAGTGACCATGGGTGTTGGAGTTTCTGTTGAACTCGATGTCTCAGTAAATTAGTGGTGTTCTGTGCACATCTAATGGAGAAGTCCCTGAGAGGGATTTTAAGTGGGATTTAGGAGCTGCCATAGTTCTGATCTGGATTTCAATAGAATTTATACAGGCGTTAGGGGCCTAGTGCTCAAACTGAATTGCTTTTGAATCTGCTCAGAAGCCTAAGTCTAGGTCGAGGTCAGCAATATTTTTAAGCAGCAGACCAGAACAACTTGGTTTGGTTGGAGGTGGGCTGCCACCTCTTCCTGGTGCCTGACTGCAGTGCAAACAAAGCTCTCTGGAACTCTGCTGTGAAGTCCCCCTGCCGCTGCAATGCTGCCACAGTTCCATGGGCCAAATATGATGGCTCCATGGACGGAATCCAGCCTATTGCTGACACCTGATCTAGGAAGCTTTTTGGCCAAAATGGATAAATCTAATGAATTTAGATGCCTTAGGCACCTAAACAGTTTTGTGGCTACTGGAACAGGGTTGATTTAGTTTGCTTCTGGTGAGTTAGGTGCTAAGTTCCACGGTAGTACTGTTGAGGGATCTAGATGACCAATCTTGATCGGGCCCTTAGAATGTGGCTATACTGACAAAAGTTACTTGGTAAAAATGACATTGTGGGATTTCACATTTATTATGCATCAAATTTGTAAGGGCAAAGTAACCAAATGAATTGTTTAACACAGAAAATATTACTTTGCATCTGAATATCCAAATGTGCTCACCTGTTTCAGACACCAACAACAACTTTCATCAAGACAGCATAAAGATCTCAAACATCCAGAATTTGGCAGCTAATCTGATGATGCAAAAAACAGACAATATCTGACTGATATGATAGCAGTGATAAGCTAAGATGAGTCTGAGCGTAGGGAGTACAAAGTTGAAATAAAATAGTGCCATTTTTGCAGTGTTACTTTGTTGAGAATAAGCATATTTAAATAGGAAAATGATGTGTTCTAAACAATGCTAAAGCTTTTTTATATTGCTCTTGGTGCCAAGGGGCTTTAGTGTAAACAAGAACTCAGGGTAATGTGATTTGATTCATCAACAAGGAGAAATAGATATCTGTGTCTGGTTCTACAATATATTTCTGTGTAATTTGGTGCACTATTTTTGATGTATTTTACAACATGAAAATGTTCATAAAGCCCTCCTCAAAGATGATAGTTCCATTATGGCTGCCTGTACGCATGTTTGGAGATGGTGGGGTGCATTTTAATTAAAGTGGTTCCCGGACAGCAGCTCTAAATAAAATGGTTCACCGTCACGTGTATTAAGCCCTCCCCCCATGTTTCAAAATGGCTGTGGGAACACTTTAACTTAAGCTCATTTGACAAGGTTTAGTTAAAGCGCCCCACGGCCATTTTGAAATGTCAAGGGGTTTAATACATGTGACAGTGAGGCGATGCTGGAGCATTCTAATTAGAATGAGAATGAGCACATCTATAGGCAGCCTATATGTCTATTCTCACTAAAAGCAAACTCTGATTAAATTGAACGATATGGAGTTAGGACCTGAGACAGATCAGGGTTTTGTAAATGTCATGTTAGGATACCACTGGTTCTCAGATGTATTGAGAGGCCTGACACTGAGGCATTTCTTCAACAGCTGATAAGAGTTGACATGGTTATCTACCTGGCAGCTGCTCTGCCTTCTGCCAGTTCCACCTTTTTGTTTTCCCCTTACTGCCACTCCCAGGGTTGTTTTCTGCAGGAGAGAGTTTTGTGCAAGTCTTCCTTCAAGAAGTAAAGTTCACCCCCTGGAGCAGGTGTGCTTCTGTCTCTTTAGATGTGAATTGTTGTGCAGGTGAATCCTTCACAAGCATGACTGTAAATGCAAAACACCTTTAAAGTGTTTCAACATTTTCCATGCTACAAAACCAAAATCCAGTATTCAGATCCATGCTCCACTCCAACTCTGTTACCATGATGCCCTGGTTTATTTCTTAGCTGACATGCCCAATACTTCTTCCTTCAGTTTCCCCAGCAAGGTTGCAGATCTTGGTACCTTCCACTCCTGCACTTAGAATCACAGTCCTGCATTTTTGTTTTGCAACAAATCTTTGCTTTTTATTCTGATTTAGAATGAAAACACATTTCAAACATTGAAGTTAATCACAATGGAAATTCTAGCTCTCTTTCACTTGTTTGGGGATTAGCAAGCTTGGAACTGGTGTACATGATTAAGAGGCAGCCCATAACCAAATGTATCTTGCCTTGTTAGTTCTGTAGTAAGAATAAAATACAAATAATCAACTTATATTTTCCTTTTGCAAAACCATGATGTCAAACGAGAAAGAAACTAGAAAATGTGCTTATTGATAATAATTGTTTTTCTTTGGCTTTTATCATTGGTAGGCCCAATTCTGACAAATCATTTAGTTTTGTAAATATTCTTTCTATATGTGAGCAGTCCCATTACTTCATCCTTAGAAAATATTTTTTGAAACTGCAAAAAATCTTGTTCATTAATGTTGTTACTAAACCTGTTATTTCCTATAGTCAGATGAGAAATTTACAGATTACCCTTTCTGCACATTTCCTTTTAATTTAGTAAGCAAAACAATATGGGAGACAGGCTATCATCAAAGCTGATTAAAGAAACCTCAGATGTCAGGGAATACATAGCTCTTTTAAGAAAAGAAGAATATTAAGTAGCCGTTGAACAGCACTGTGATGTGACATTTTTACAAGAAGCTCATTTGGAAGAAAATGAAACACAGATACTCAGAAGAGACTGAGAAGAATGAAGGTATTATGCTTTCATATAATTTGAAAAAGCTGATGACTTGTTATTCTTATCCACAAAAAAGTATCCTTCAATATAACCAAATCCTAGCAAAATAGGGAGGGTAGATATATTGTGATAGGGCTGTCTTCTTAATTCTCTCTCGTTATTTTAAGTAGCATTTATCGTTCCTAGGGCTCATTTCTAATCTCCTTGGAAAATTAACTGCGATTTTAACAGCACAAAAAATTAGTGTACTCACAGGAGCAGATAGAAATGCTTTAATAGATGCATTCATGAACAGTTCTGGTACACTAAGGAGTATTTTATACTAAGGAGTGAGGGTGAACTTTACCATGTCAGACTTCATTGAAGAAAGACCATAATATTTCAGAAACAGTTCTACTGAAAACAATAGTAGTTTCTATTATGAACACAAAAGCTTTACCTGCACCCATCATAGAGAATGCTAGGAGAGGAAATCTCCATGAGGATATTCTCACAAAGGGTCTTACTTGTCTTTCCAGTGGGACCTGCTCTGAGTAGGCGATGAGGTTCATCCCCAAATCTGGCAGATCTGTAGAAATCCATGGTCTTTTTTTCTGAGAATATAGACTCCTTCAGCTCCTTGGGCTTGGTTTCACAGAGACTCACCCAGATCACAGCTGCCCAGGGCTCCTAGACTGAAACACTAAATTAAGTTAAAGTGTGGCTGCTCTGACTGAAGGATCTTGAATGTGTTGTGGAAGCAAACTAGATGGTAGAATGAGCAGCCCTGAAGTAAGAGACTTAGGAGTAGGTATACCTGAAATCTCCAGGCTGGCACAGGTGGTGGAAGACAAAGTGGTGACATATGGAATACAGCTTGTGTATCTAATGAGCACAGTACATCTCAGTATCTTGCATCACAACAAACAGGAGAATCCATAATGCATATCGCCAGTTACAGATGATTAGGGGTCTACCTAACTCAAGGAGGTGGCTGGCCAATTTTATGGACAGATCCTGGAGCCAGCCACCATTTTCATGAGCAGAGCTCTGATTGGCTGAGGGACCTCAGTGTCTCTGCCCCTCACCACTGATTGGTTGTGAGGGCTGTTCATCATTCAACTTCCACCCCTTACTGCTGATTGGTTGCAAGAGTTGTCCGTTATGTGGCCCCACCCCATGACAGCCAGCCCTCTCAGCCAATCAGCAGTGAGGGGTGGGGGTGACAGCCAGCTTGCTAGCATCCCTTTGTGCTGGCATTCTCCCTCTCTCCTCCTCCATGTGGGCTGTGCAGCCAAGCTGCAGCAGCGTGAAGACTGCTGGCTTCCTCTGGGGAGACAGCATTTGATTTTCAATACAGTTTTTTTTTTGCAGCAAGCCTGCCAAAATCATGGAGCCCACCATTTTTCATGGAGCCTGTCCAAATTTGTGGGTTGTGTGAAAATTGTGTAATCACACATGTGGTAGGTCCCTACATATAATGTTTGCAAAATGTGCCCATTGTTATCAGTATGGAAGAACAAGGTATTTTACTAGGTAGCATCACAGTTTTTAGGTACTTACAATCAATGGCTCTGATTTTCACACATACTGGTTGAAATTAGAAACAATCCCAATGAAATCAATGGAGTCACACTGGCATGAAATCTGTGTATGTAAGAGAAAAATCAGACCTTCTGCCCACTGTTATTGTCCTGAACATAGGTAATGGCAGATCACTTCACACTCCTTCTAAATTGCGTTGTTTAATTGACATTCGAATCTCTGAAGGAAATCCACAGACTACTGAAGTGATTCTAGATACCAGCTTAGCTATTTTAAATCTCCTTGAATCTATTACCTTGCAATGATAGTAAAGGGTACAGTTTTGCGAACCTGAACACATATTTGGATTTAATTGTAGAAAACATTCCTGTACTGGCTTAATGAAATCATGACACCTGACATGTACATACCTAGAGCATTCCCTAGAGTGAAAAATGGCACCCCTGTTCAGACAATGAATCCTTGTGCTGCTCTGAATCTATGGAATTGCTAATGGATGCATTTCTACCTGTACGGAATGACTTTACCGATCTCCACTGTGACAGATTGCAGTGTCTGGGGCACTGAGCTGTGAAACTGCATTTGTGCATAAAATGAAACTCCAAAGCAATTTGGCCCCCATACAGCAGAAATTTGCCTTTGCCTGTGAAGGAAGCTTTGTCCCAGGAGTTTCAAAGCCAGATAAAAATAGATGCCACATGGATACATGCTATAATGCTAACTGCCCAGAATCCTGTTGTGCTTTGTTGGTAAGAATGATAAATGTGGATTTGTTTAAAAAAACATAAGAAAACAGAACAAGGCAATCTAACGTGAGTCACTCCCCCCAAACACCACAACATTGTAAAACACAAAATCCTTTCTACAGATGTTTGCAGAGGGCAAAATATAGAACTCTAACTAGTGCTTACATATCAGGAGCAGAGGGCAGGCAGGAGCACCGTTTGAGGTAACCAAACAATAGGAGCACAAATACTACACAAGATGGAGTCCATCTTCACAGGGAACCTCAGCAACTTTGCGAGCAGGGGGAGAAAACAGAAGTGTAGGTCTGCTTCTAAGTGAATTTTTTACTTTATTCCACCCTTTACTCTGGTGCAAGGGAGTGCTAGGACCTTTAGGCTGGAGAAGAGCCACTAACAGAGGATTTTTTGTTCTTCCTTATTGTCTAGCTGTATTTGTCTGCTGGACTCAGAAAACATTTTGGCTTTAGGAAAACAGAAAAGAAGAACGATTACAGAGTCACAGTACTGCAAGCCAAGTGAGTCTGCTATTTGCTTTAATAGAGACTAAGCATGAGATTTTCAGAAGAACCTGTGTCAATGGAATTTGTGCTCTTAAGGACCTGAGATTCATGCAACTAGCAAATGCCACTCTTCTCAGCACTTCCCTTTCATCAGATATAGATTCGTTGTGGATATATAAGTCAGACTGGCAACAGCACAGAAGGATGCCCCCCGTGACGGAAAATCTGGAATTTTCAAATTTCTGTGGTCCCAAGCATGCCAGATTTATGAGGTTATACTGTATTTAACAAAAGATGGCCACAGTTAAAACTCCCCTGGTCCTCAAGAATGTAACTGACATCCTTTGCTCTCACATGGGCATGTAAGTCATGCATGGGAGCATGAAAACATAACTACTTTCTCACTTTCAGAAGTGGTTCTTCCAGGTATGTAATGAAGTTGGGCTCTACATAACTATTTTTTGGATTATCAGAGGACAAAAGGACAAAAATTACAAACCTGGTTGTCTAGCATTAGATGCCTCAATAATATTAGCTTATTTATCAGAAGTTACCAAACATGCACAGCATTCACTGAATTCAATCTATAATTTAAAATTCGTCTGTGAGAGTCATATGAGTTCAGCACATGTGGACGTGAAGCTGCTTGTGTCTGGAAACATTAGTTACAAAATGTTGAGTTAAATTTTCAAATTTACTAGTCTGGTGTTCTATTGATATTAAATCAGCTCTAATGTTTGTTTGTTTTTTAAATCTCTTTGGGGAGGTTGTCTCTTAGT
Source organism: Alligator sinensis (assembly GCF_000455745.1). Taxonomy (NCBI): domain Eukaryota; kingdom Metazoa; phylum Chordata; order Crocodylia; family Alligatoridae; genus Alligator; species Alligator sinensis. The sequence continues at coordinate 1,777,163 of NW_005841848.1, read as the reverse complement.
CTATATGAAACTATCTTGCTGTCAAATGAAGAAGAATGATTCAAAGATTAGAATACATAGTCTGAAATTTGGAAGACCCAGACTTAATTCTGCAATCTACTATGGCAGAGCCAGCAGGGAAAAGGGGAGAAAAGGGACCTGTTTGCATGCCCTCCCTTACCTGTGGTACACTTGGGATTCACCTGTATGGTGAGACCCTCCAGGAGCTGGGAGAATGGGACCAGGGCCATCCCTCACTCCTGGCCATGCCGGAAAGACCGGTCAGATTGGGTGCCAATGGCAGAGGCACGCACCGGCATGAGCAGGCTTTCTGATTGGGGCAGGACCAGAGCCCTGCATCAGCTCTGCTACCAGGTAGCTGGCTGGCTAATCAAAGCCTGGACATTCCCTTCACAGGGATTACCAGCCCCAACTGTGTGGTGGAAGCAGCACCTGATTGGAGCGAAGAACCAGTGGGAAACCCCAGAAAGACCCTGGAACTGAGGCATGGTGGCAAGCGGACACCAGAGTGAGTGGAGCACCAGACAGGTGAGGAGCAGCCGAGCTGCTTGCCTTTTGTTATACTTATTCATAATGGACTCTTGGGTATTCCAGGAGCCAGACCCAGCACCTTCAGTTATGACGATGGGCACAAAATAAGATTTTAAATATTGACATTGAATGATTGCAGATCCCTCCTAGGTATCTGTGTCCTAAAGACTATACTACACTGGAGGTTCAAGGTGAGAGTGTAGGAGTTGGAAGAGCTGCCATTCAGGCCCCTAAGGCCTGCTAACTTATCCAGAGGGTCACAGTTGTATAAGGGACTGGTGGTCTCTGCTTCTTTTCCCTCCATGGATTACAACTGTTCCTAAGCTGAACGTCACCTCTTGTCATTTTTCCATCAAAGTCATGACAGGAGAGACCAAGCAAGGACAGGAACAGCCTCACCCTGGGAAGGGAATATCTCAGTACCACCTTGTCAAGGTTTGGACTATCCCCAGTCACCAAGACACTCTTAGCCTACCTCGGGAGGTCAGCAGCAACTCGGTGACATCTACCGTTAGATTTCCTATAGAATCTTGGGAAGCCAATGAGTCCATCTGTTCTTCATCTCTTGATGTGTTCAAATCAAGACTGGTTGTCTTTCTAGAAGATATGTTTTAGCTGAACACTACTGTTGGGCTCAATACAGGGGTAACTGGGTGAAACTTAACTGTCTATGATACACAGGTGTTTAAAATAAAAGATATAATGTCTTAAACCAGGGCTGTCCAACATCAAAGTTGCCAGAGGCTACATGCTTCATGGGCCATAACAGTGAAGCCTGCTCTAGCAAGAGTCATGGATCCCCAGGCTGCATGCCCTGCACCCATGTGCAGGTAGGCACTCCCCTGCTGGGCTGTGCACATGCTCAGGTGCTTTCCTACCCTGCTGCACTGTGCATGCATGGGCAGGTGCTCCTCCTGTGTGGCACCATGCCTCAACTTCTGCTCCCTATGGGCTCCCCTTTGGTGGAGTGCTGCATGGGCACTCTGGGCTGCTGGCTCTCCAGCATCACAGGCTGTACCATGCTGCCCTACCCCTTGGTCAGTGGGCATGCAGCAGAAACTGAGGGAGAAAGGTGGGGTCCTGAGACCCTGCCTACAGTTGCAGCTGGAGTAAAAGGGGCAGCAGTGGCCAGGTGAGAGCTTGGGGGCCACATGTTAAGCGCTTGTGATCCACATATGTCCTGAGGGCCACCAGCTGGACAGCTCTGGTTTAAACCATCTGAAACTGTGAAATGAAGATATTAGTACTTTCATTCCTCAAAGTGGTGTTCTTATATACTCTGATATAACAGTATTGGAGGCCACATAAGTACAATAGATAGAAGAGTAATATTTGACCAATCTTTCTAATGAAAGAAAAAAATAGATAAAGTGACCAAAAATGATATCTTTTAATGATTATGCAATCAGAGAGAAAAAAGAAAACTATTCTAAAAGGATAAAATTGTCTCACTATAGCTTGGTCCAAGCACTTTTCAATAAAACACCAAGATTTTTAATGCACATAATTTGACTTAATAAGACTTTAACAGCAGAATTTGGTATGGCTAAGAAGACAACCAGTTTAGGTGTTCAGTTTAAATGAGGACTATATCCTAATTAGCCTTGGAAACTCAGACAAATCTGTGGTAAGTGTTTATCTCTATTTATTTACCAACTACTAATAGGATAAAGTGTCAGGAACCAATTGCCTTATCCTTCACTTTCATCCCTTGGTCAGGATAATTTTTACACTGTCATCTTTAGATACTTAGGGTCCTACCCTGCAAGGTTCTGGCATCTTGTGCTTGGTGATAAGTGTACACATCTCTTGGTGAATTTAAGTAGGGGCAGTCAGTAGTGCTAAGCATGTTCAAGATGTGATTAGCCCTACTCAGGATCAAGGCTCAATTTTAGATTTAACTTGTATATGTTAGTTGTGAATAGAGATTATATTATACCATTTTAAAAGAGAATTGGGACTTATTTTGCAAATGTGCATCAGCTAAGCTGACAGAACTGTTTTTTTTCCTGTCTGTTTCTATACCACAGTAATTTTAACCCTGAAAAAAAATTTAAAGGCTCAGTGGTTTAGCTTCATGTATACTGCTATAATTGTCTCATCTGTCCATACTATTTGAAATTTATAGAGATAGTGTATTAACAGTTTTTGAAAAATGTATGCACGTCTCTCCCTAGTAATTAAAACAAAGATCTGTAAGACTTACTCTTTTTTTTTTTTTGGTTTGAACTACATTCTTAATTCTTGTTAATTCTTAATGTTTAATTCTTGTTTAAAATTGAAATATTTCCTCATATGTCCTTTCTGAAAATTATGGCACACAAATCCACAAGGATAATAAAATCTTTGGGAATGTCTACACATGCAGTTAGTCGTGAGTAAATTTTACTGTGTGTTAAGTTAATGCGCAGTAAGTGGTTTTTGGCAGGTGTCTACAAATTTAGTGCCAAGTCCCACCAGCCCTGCCATGTGCCTCTGTGGCCACCAGGGGGAGCTCCAGGGTCTGGCCCTAACTGCCAGCACTTGGCAGCCATCTTTAGAAGCCCAAACCTGCTGCCAGCACTTGACAACCCACTTGCAAACACAGCCTCGCCTTCTGATCCCTGGCTAGCCCCTTCCTTACCCAGGAATCATGTGCCCAGTGCAGAGGCAGCATGTGGCAGCTCCTTCTTTGCTTGCCTTGCCTCCCTGCACCATGGCTGCTCCAGGACCTTCCCCTGCCAGCAATGCCCAGTGCCCCACTGCTCCAGCCCTGCCCCTGGCAGTGATGACCAGTGCCCTGTGCTCCTGCTGGCCATGGTGCTGGCCCTGCTGGGCAAAGCAGGCCCCCCACTTCCCAGGCCCCAGGAGAGCTGCACAACTGCCAGTGGGGACCAGGGCACTGGGTGCTGGAGGCCCTGGCCAACCCCCTTTTCCTGTACTCTCCATTCCAGCCTGCTTGCCCCACTGCCCACTCATCCCCTGCCCCCTGCCCATCCGCACAACCACTCTCAGGCCAGGCACATGTTCAAAACAAGCTTTATTTGTCTCACAACACCCACCCCCATCCCTCCCCAACTTCCCAACAAACAGCCCCCTCCTCCTTCCCTATTCAACATACGGAGCCCCTCCACCGCCCACCCCACCCACCAACAATAAAAGACCTGCTTTATGTCAAAACTATTTACAATGTCTCTGTTTTTCTCTCCCAGAGTGGGGGGCCATGGGGTGGGAGGGCCTCAGGGGCAGAGCCCAGCACCCTAACCTCAAGCTGCTTCCCCATGGGCCTGGGGGCTGCATCAAATCCAGTGGGTGATGGCCTTGTACTGTGGTCACTTGGGATGGTGCTCCCAGAGGGTGGACAGCTCTCCCTCCAGCTGCCCCAGTGCTGGGTCAGGGGCTTCTGTGGAGAGGATGCAGTAGAGGACCTCCTGCCAGGCCCAGGCAGGGGCCTGCTGCAGGGTGGTGGGCAGGACCCTGGGCCCTTGCAGGGCCATGGACAGGGGCCGGGCAGTGGGGGAACATGGATGCAACTGTCATGCCCAGGACGGTGTCCAGGATCTAGAGGTCAGCATCCTCAGCCCCCACTGCATAGGCCTGGAGGGCCACCTGCTGCTGGAACAGCTCAATGCACTCTCACTTCAGGGCATCCATCCATGCCCAGTGCTTCCCCTGTGCCCGGTCCCACTCCTCTTCCCAGGCAGTCTCCTGGGCGATATCCTCCACCCACCAGGCCTTCTCCTGCACCTTCCGCTCCTCTGCAGCCACCACCAGCCAGTGTGAGCCTCTGGTGTATCTGAATTGCTCCAGTGCTGGGTGGTGGTGACCCAGAGCCCGCATCCCCACTGGGGCTGGTGGGCTCTCTTCTGCATCCAGGTGTTGGCCCTGAAGAGGGAACAGACAGAAGACTTTTGTCAGAGTTTGCAACATTTCAGAGAGAAGATGCTCTGGACCAGGGACTGTGTACTGCCTGGCCTCAGATTAGGGGTCAGCCATATACAGGTGCCCAGGGACTATGCCAGGCAGGTATGAACCCAGATTGACTAGGCAGGCCTGGCCTCAGGCAGCTACCAGTCAAGTCCCCCATCCCCACTTGCTCCCCTGGGGCTCATCCCCGCTTGCTCCCCTGGGACTAGTGGCCCACAGTATGCTGGTCTCAGGCAGCCTGCCTACCCTGACCCATTCCCAGGGCAGGACAGGCCAGGCTGCTGGCAGTACCTGATCCTATGGCTCGAGACCCTGCTCCCTCCCTCTGCCCCTGCAGGCCACCCACTCTGCTGCACTACTGCCCAGCCCACGGCACCCAGGCTGAGGTGTGTGGGGTTCCCAGACAACTGGAGCAAGGGGTGGCCATGCCCCAACCATCCCAACTGGGGGCCTCTCTGGTGAGGTGCCCTGGGGTCACCCCCCCCACACACACTGCCACTATGCTCTGAGCACTCATGATGAGCTGTTTGTGCTGGCTGATGGGTGCCTGAGCTACTGCGCCCTACTGCTGCTGATCATCCTGGTGCCCTGGGCACACCTGCACTCCTAGTTTGGGACCCTGAGCTATGACAGCATGGTGGGCAAGCCTGGGCTGTCCTGAAACCTCCACCACTACATGGAGGGCTATCAATGGCAGTGCTACAAGTCCCTTCCCCCCACTGCTGAGGAGGACATCACTACCAGCATCAAAGCCTTCCTCAGCATCTGAGGGACCCATGCCTGCCCAGCTGCACGGACACAGGCTGCTGAATAAAGTTCTGACCTGTGTCCTGCCTCTCCGTGTGCTGTAGTGGGAACCTGCTACAGGGGAGTGTGGGTGGGCCAGGCAGGGAGTGGGGGCAGGGACCAGGGCAGAGGCAGGGGCTGGGACTGGAGACAGGGGTAGGAGTGGGGGCTGGAAGGGCCCTCTCCCCAGTGAGGGACTTACCACATGTCTGGAGCTGACGAGGCTGGTGGCTTGGCACGGGCCTCCCCATTGGTAAGGGTGACTGGCTGCACCTGGTGTCCACAACCTGCAGTATGTGGTGGGTTGGTGCCTGGCCAGTGTCTGGCCAGGCTCCGCCCCAAGGAGGAACTGGTGCTGCTGTTGGCTGGCAGTGACATTACTGGCTGCTCTTCATGGAGGGGTCTGGGGCTGCACTAAGGGTGAGCGACGAGGGGGGGGGCCAGCCACTCGCCATGGCTCCTTGAGCTGCCAGTGGATGCTGCATCTGGTGAGGCCCTGAAGGCCCGAGGTCCCCTCCTCCAGTGACATGTCAGCAGAGGAATCAGAACGGAGTGGGGGCTTGGGCATGCTGCCTCTTTTGGTGACACAGGGGTGTGGCTTGGACCCCAGGGCACCAAAATCTGGGTCAGTTCCCACATAAAGACCAGTCCACAACTGGACTGACAATTGTAGTTGGTCCTGGCCATCCACTGTGCCCACAAGGCCTTGACCTTAATGCAGCACTGCAATGCTGACCAGGAGTGCCCTCGCTCCTGTATGCTGCCTTGCAGGGGCTCATAAATGTGGGCATTCGAGCATGCACCCTGTTCAAACTGCCTCAGCATCTCAGCACCACCCCAGAGTGCCATAAGGTTGCCAACCTCTTCCTGAGTCCAGCTGGGGACCCAGGCAGTCAGCATGGGCATGTGCATGCAGGCAGGGCTGGGGCTTGACAGGGAGGATAGTGAGGACATAATGTCCCATGCTGACTCTCTGGCCCCCTGCTCAGCTGTCCCTGTGACTCCAGCTCTGGACAGCTGCTAGCAGTGTCCAGCGCAAGGGCATGGCCTAGGACTGGGAGTTGCATGGCAGAGGCACTTCACCACAGGACCTGCAAGGACAGGAGACACTGCTGGGGGTGAGAAGGGAGCAGGTGCTGGCCCTGCTGCCAGACGTAGCCAAGCAGCAGCCCTGGGGGGATCTCAGGACTGGGCAAGGGGTGCAGCAAGCTGCAGCCCTTTGCAACACTCACCTGTGGCCAAGCAGCAGCTCTGCAGAGGGGACAGGACAGGCAGAAGTAGACTGTGTTCTGTCCAGCAGGGCACACAAGGCCTGCATTGGTTTTGGAGATTGCACAGGACTCACCAGGCTTCTGTGTAGTGTGTCCCAAGGCACAAAATGGCCCCAGAGAACAGCCCAGCCTTGGGGCAGGAAGGCTCCCAGCCAGGAACCCTGGTACTGGGCTCAGGCTGGCCCCCTAGTAGCAGGGCAGACCTGGCACTAAAGTTAGCGCTGGGTCGCATCTACATGTGTGTTACTGTGCATTAACTAATCATGACTAAATTTGATACTTGCATTTGCAGGTATCAAATTTAGTTGCTATTAGCCATTTTTTACTGCACAGTAAACTGTTAGATCACATTCATGCATCTCACGTAGATGTGCCCTGTATGTCATAAAGTAGGGTCTGATATGTCACTTGGATTTTCAAATTGACCTCTATATGTTAAATGGTTCTTTTGTCTTGTGTGTGTGTGTGTGTGTGTGTGTGTGTGCGCGCATGCGCACGCGCACGCGCGTGTATTTATATTCATATATATTATATATAAGTTCATAGGTTCATAGATGTTAGGGTCGGAAGGGACCTCAATAGATCATCGAGTTCGACCCCCTGCGTAAGCAGGAAAGAGGGCTGGGC
>NW_005841848.1:1747301-1769703 GCF_000455745.1 Alligator sinensis | reverse complement strand
TCTGACCAGCGCCCGATAGAGGGGAAGTATCACCTCCTTGGACCTATTCGTCATGCATCTGCTGATGCACGATAAAGTGCCATTGGCTTTTTTGATGGCTTCGTCACACTGCCGACTCATGTTCATCTTGGAGTCCACTAGGACTCCAAGATCCCTTTCCACTTCTGTGTCACCCAGCAGGTCATTCCCTAGGCTGTAGGTGTGCTGGACAGTTTTTCTCCCTAGGTGCAGCACTTTGCATTTCTCCTTGTTGAACTGCATTCTGTTGTTTTCTGCCCACTTGTCCAACCTGTCCAGATCTGCTTGCAGCTGTTCCCTGCCCTCTGGCGTGTCCACTTCTCCCCATAGCTTTGTGTCATCTGCAAACTTGGACAGAGTACATTTCACTAACTCGTCCAAGTCACTGATGAAGACATTAAAGAGTATCGGTCCAAGGACCGAACCCTGTAGGACCCCACTTCCCACACCCTTCCAGGTCAAAACCAACCCATCCACCACGACTCTCTGGGTGTGGCCCTCCAGCCAATTCGCCACCCACTGGACTGTGTAGTCATCCAAGTCACAGCCTCTTAACTTGTTCACCAGTATGGGGTACATATATAATATAAGTTCATATATAATATACTAATCCATAGGCATATCTATCTATCTATCTATCTATCTATCTATCTATCTATCATAAGACAGCTAAATATAGTTGAGATTTGAAAGTTGAAATTACAGTCTGGACAGTAATCAGACCTTTTCATGGTTTTAAGTTTATGGTGGTCTGGTAGATCATAGCTTACATGGATCATGACCACATTTGAATTGTAAGACTTATTTAGCTGTTCTCTTACTTTGGACTACACTGAGGCATAATCTCTTACTCTGCATAAAGGTGGCATGTTGCTAGCCCAAAGGAAGATACTGTGCTTCAATTACAATTCCTTCCTGGATTTCCTGCACTATCTATCCATTGACATACATTAGCCCTATTGAGACAACTGAAGATGTCAGGAATCTGAGCCGCAAGGTGGAGAGGATGTCTTATTCCTCTTTTTTTGTCCCAATGCATTTCTGTTAGGACCATCCCTGGTCTGGCTGTCTCCTAGGAAACAATGGGCTATGAACTAGAATTCTTAAGAAAAAGGCAGAAGCTTTAGTATAATTTCATCATGATTCATCTTCTTTTCAGCATCCTTCAAATAAAAGTGACCTACCTGACCTTTCAAGAATATCATAAGGGCAAGCTTTACATACAGAAATCAGTGCTGTAGATTGGTTACCAGTTACTTAGTCATGTAGACAGAGAAGTTTAGTTGAAACTATCTGCTTTATTGTATCTCAGATCAATAGGGCACTTTCAGTGTCCCCTTTTGTATTTCTCCACATTTAAGAGCAAGCATTTATTGATACTAATAACACCATTCCCTAAATTTGGCAAGCATTGTATCTTATGGTTTAGTCCATTTTCTATTATTTGTAACCAACCTATTGTATAGGGTTATAACCTATTAACTTGTAAACATTGTTAGAATCATATAGAATCCTTTTTATGTTCTATACATCCTTTCAGCTTCATGTCTATAAAATTCTACAGGCCTTTGCAGTTCTAACAAATGACAAAAGACCATAATTAGATGCTGAAGTGGGGCAAATTTAGTGATAGGAATGTTGTGTCACTCAACATTTACATTAGGATAGTATATAGGTGCTTTACTTGGGATCCACATCTGACTGAGACTAGTGCTGTACAAATATATGGAAAAATACTGGATGAAATAAAGGTCCTATTGGAGTCAGTGCTCATTTTCCTACTCCCTCCCTGCTGAGCTGACTGCTTCTAAAGAATAAGCCCTGCCCACTTGTTACAATTCTGTATATAGCAGGGGTTGTCAACCCAAAACAAATTTTATTTTTTATTGACAATCTACAGTTTTTACTGATGATGGAACTTTTTTACTGACATATGTTCTACATAATGTAAATATAACCCTTCTGCCAGACCATGGACAAGGGCTAGTTTCAAATTATAGTAAAAAAGTTTGGAGATTATCAGTAAAAAAATATATTCTTGGATTGGTAACTACTTGATTGCAGCAATGATTCTACACTAGCCCCACTGCCCCACTTCCAGCATGGATCCCCAGAGAAGGACAACTATCTGCCTACCTGCCACCCAGCAGTGTTATAGGCAGATAGGTGGTAGCATCAGGATTAGCACTAGCACATGGCTGCCAGAGTTGGAGAAGGATCCTGAGAAAAGCTACCTTCAAGGTGCTGTATTCCCGTTTGTATACCAGGTGGTGCTGTTATGCCTTCTGTGATTTAACAGTGCATTCAGCTTGTTTTCTGACCACATAGCTTCAGTAGCTCTATGCCTTTACAGAGCTGATTTTGCTTCATGATTTACAAACTGCCCAATATTCTTATGGAATTTACAGATAGGGGTTTTTAGCCCAGTTCTTTATGGAGTGTACATAAATTTATGGATAGTTGGCAACCCTGGTGTGTTCTCAGCTATTAGAAATCAGAGCCACCTTAGAGGGGTCCTAAGCATTGTTCTCAACACTGGTACCCAACACTATTCTCAGGCTCCCCTTAGATATACACTCAGGACCCCTTTAAGCTGGCTGTGCTGTCTAGGTGCTGGGCTTAGACATATACACATAATAGGAGCAAGTCAGTGGAGTTTGTTTCTCAGAGATGGTTCCAAGCTCATCAGGGAGGCAGCACAGACATAACCAAAAGTAAAACTTCCATTCATTTTGTAGCAGGACACTAAGGTGCCTGCTACTACAAGAGCCAGGAAGGCTCTTCAGGTGCCAGTCGCCAAGGCAACAAAAGGGGGCTAATGGGTTACCCCTGCCTAGCCGGCTGAAAGAAGGGGCAGGGCCTGGCCTATATAAACCACAGGCAGGAGGCCGGAGGGGGGTGGTTTCCTACCAGTAGCCAAGGCAGAAGGAGCTCCCTGCCAGAAAGAAAAGACAAACTGCCCTGCTAGAAAGAAAAGAGAAGCAGAGCTGGGATGCCAGAGCAGAGTTGGTCACCCCCGGGTGACAGAGAACCCTGGTAGGCATGAGCGCAGTTTAACTGGAGGCTTATGTTTGCTTTGTAGCCCAGGGGCTTGTGTTATGTTGCAGTTTGTTTATACCGGTGGTTTGGGTGAGGCTATAAGGGGATGGAGGAGGCCTCATAGGGGACTCACGGTAGAGTGAGGACCCCAGCCCCAGTGAGGGCACGGAATTCAGGGGTACAGACCCCAGCTCCAGGGCAGAGCCCAGTGAGGGGCGGCACTGCAGGGAAGAGCCCGGTGAGAGGGGGCAACCTTGCAGAGGGAAGAGCCTGGTGAGAGGGCAGCACTACAGAGAAGGCCCCAGTGGGGGCGCGGAGAGCCCCAGGAGAGGGGCAGCGTTACAGAGAAGCCCCAGTGTGGGTGTGGAGAGCCCCAGTGAGAAGGGCGGTGTACAGAGAAGGCCCATAAGGCTTAGAGATACAGAACACCCAGGGTAGCCTCCTTATAAAAACACAGATATTATCAAAGTCGTGGCGGGCGAGAATAGGAGGGTGCAAGTCCGAAGCTTGGCACAGTAGAGGAGGCGACAGGGGCTAGCACGGTGATCCTGCCATCCCTCCTGTTACACATTTCATCAAGGCCAGGATGTAACCTCTGGTCTATGTTGCAACAAATTTATAGCTTAACTTAAGGTCTCTGATGCTTCTGCCTGAGCAAAATTCTACTGGAGCCCTTGGCTCTTCCCACATAGATTAAGTACAGGATCAGGACTTAAGGCACTACAAGTTGTGCGGGCCGGCTCCTGATCTCGGGGGCGAGCCGGGCCCGTCTGTGCACACAGGCTGTGGCTGGCAACCTAGGGGTACAGACCCCAGCTCCAGAGCAGAGCACGGTGAGAGGGGGCCGCCTTGTGGAGCAGAGCCCCAGTGGGAGTGTGGAGAACCCCAGTGAGAGGGGCAGCAGTACGGAGAAGGCCCTAGTGAGAAGGGCAGCGTACAGAGAAGGCCCATAAGGCTTAGAGGTACAGAACACCTGGAGCAGGAGAACTGTGGCCAAGTGGAAGAGAGGTAGCCTCCCTATAAAAACACAGATATCATCAAAGTCATGGCGGGAGAGAATAAGAGGGTGCAAGTCCGAAGCTTGACACAGTAGAGGAGGTGACGGGCTAACACGGCGACCCTGCTGTCCCTCCTGTTACAGTGGTGCACTGGCCAGGAAACCATAAGGCCGTGCACGGAAAGACGAACCTGAGGGCTAAAATAAGGAAGGAGAGGGGGCTGTAAGAAGACAGCAGTAACACAAACCGAAAAGATGGCAAAGTAGGAAGGCACTGCCCTGGGACGGTACTGGGAAGCCGGAGGGCCCGACCAGTGAAGGCGTGAGGCCAGGATGGCAATGGCAGAGGATATAGAGAGCCTGAGACAGGAGAATTTTGCCAGGCTATTCTGAATAGATGAGTTAGAGGAAAAATGGGAACGGCTGGAGTGGGAGCTGGAGGTGGCCCAATTTCAAAAAGAGCAAGTGGAGGCAAGGGCTGCTGGGATAGGACAGAGGGCCCAGGCAGGAAAAAAGGAAGGAGGCTCAAAGGAAATCAGGCACATGATAGCGGTGGAAGCAGAGAGAACTCGCGCCCTAGAGCAACTTATTGCAAATGGAGCCCAAAAGAGCTGGGAGAGGGAAGAGAAGCTGCAGAAGATGCAGAGGGAGATGGCAACTTGGAGAGAGAAGTCTACTACAACCTGCACAACCCAGGCAAGGGAACAGAAGGAGATACTACAGAGGTTGGAGGTCTCTAAAGGTGTGATTGATGTCCTTCAGAAAAAAGCCTGCGGCCAGGAAGATAACTTACAGGAATTGCAGGACGAGGTGGAGAAATGGCAGCAGAAGTATACGGGTGCAGAACAACTAATTCAGATGCTGCAGAACACCCTGCATGAAAATCAGGCTCTGACCGAAGAAAAGGGAACGGTGCTCGCACAGGAGATGGAAAAGGTAAAAGAATACATGGCCGATTATGATGCACTGCATGAGCGGAACCTGTCCCTTGAAAGGGATTTAGAGGCTGGAGTGAAAGAGAACGATAGGTTACGGTCCCAGCTACAGAGTGTGGAGACGGGAAAAGACCATCTCCACGTATGCCTACATTTAGAACCGGCCAATAATGTGGCACGAATCTAAATACAAATGGCAGGAACTCCTTTGCATCGTGCATCACCATAATGCAAAAGGAATGCACTATGCAAAAAAAGCTACAGAACTCGCGGGAAAAGCTCCTGCACGCAGGTTCTTAATTGTAACAGAACACTCCACCGTGCAAAAGAGCTGCAATTTGGCGGGAACATGATTTAGCGATGCCGAAGCACACACAAACCCCCCCCCCCCCCCAACTTTGGGTTGTGACACAAGTAAGCATAGCTAATTAAAGCCATGATTCATACAAGCACTTAAACACATTTCTCATCCATTTCCAGTTAAATTAACACTTAAGCATATGCTTACCTGAAGCATATACTTAAGTACCATTGAGTTCAATAAGATTTATTGGACACTTTATTGTAAACGCATTCCAATTTCAATTCCAATTGTAATTGGAAATTACGATTTCCAGAATTGAGGGCTAAGGAAGGAGATGTGTGAGGTAAGATGAGAGAGCCAGGTGTAGGAACATGTGGCTACCAACATGTTAATTTAATTTTAATGATCAGATATAAACAACCAAATAAATAGATAGCTGCAATCACTACTGGTCCCCTGAATAAGCTGTATCAGGTAGAGTGATTCATTTGATCTTCCAACAGAAAAATCAACATGGTAATAGAAATAATAATCTGGAGTGTTTACATGCCATTTTTATTTTAAAGCATTCTCATTATCATTAATTAAACAAATTAAAAATGTGTGCTCTTCAAAATATAATGACACGTAGCCTTATCTTTTTGTTTTGAAGTATATTGTAACTAATTTTATAGTGTTATATCTTACTGATAGCTGAAAGAGAGAGATTATTCCCATGATGCCAGTATTAGTAGCTTAATAGCTAAGGTAGAAGCTAGCTCTTTATTATGCACCCAGTTTTCAATTCCCCAATCCTAACTTCCCCAGGAAAAAAAATCCTGAATTTTTTTTACATCACATCTCATCCTATGGTATTTTTTTCTCAGGGTTTTGGTATAAAATGGTAACATAACATTTTTGCTCTGTTGAAGTCAATGGGAGTTCTGCTACTAATTTCATTTGAGCCTGAATGTCATTCTTTGTGTTTAAAATTGTAGGTGTAATTTACTTTAAGTCATTCAAATGTGGCCAACTGTGTGTGTGTGTATGTGGGAGAGAGGTGTTGTTTATTTTTGTTTCATCATATCTCTAAGATGGCTTAGCCTAAAAACTTTGTAGGCCTTACTAAGAAGAATCATCAGTTAGTATTTTGAGGAAGATTAATGGCAGTACTCATAAGTCGAATAAAGACTTTTTTTCTAGAAGAATAAAGAAGTACTGTAAATGTTTACAAATAACAGCCAGTCTTTTTCTGACTTCAGCTACCGAGATGAGTCAGATGTTGGGAATTCAGTGGGGTGCAGGCAGCTGCCCATGTGCATACTATTATTGTATGCTAAATGAAAGCTAAGCACTTTATCCCAGGTGGTCCAGGAAGGGGTATGGATAAGACATGGAGAGGGGAAGGAAGCTTAAAGGAATGTGAGTTGGGTGTATGGATTTAAGAGCATAAGCCATGCTTTTCATTTTTGGCCTGAAGAAGGAACACATGGCTTGGAAGCTAGAAATTGGTGGAGGATGGAGGGAGAAGTCAATGATCACGTGGGCATCAAGGTATCTAGAACTATGGATCCTTTTGAAAGTGCTGGCTTCCTGTATCTTTCTTATCCATATATTACACATCTTAAAATCTGGTTCTACATTAGCAAAACTGGTTACAATAACTTTATTCCATTCTGCTTGGATTTCATACAGGACCCTGTGTTTGTGAAAGGTGATCCCAGTTTTCTGTTGTTTGCAGTTGTTATTCTAAACATAATTTGTATGATGATGATGTTTTTAGTAATCCTTTTCATTTACTTTCTTATCCTTTACAATTGTATTAGTCATGCTGCTGTTTATTCTTGAGTGATTGAATACATATAAATACCTGGGTAGGAGATCCATTATAACTTAACGTTAACATCCACTTATTAAAAGTTAGAGTTTCAATGAAAGAAGGATAGGCTTCTTCAAGAAATGAAATTGACGTGAAATTTTAAGTACCTAAAATAGTTTGTCACTACTCTACTGAGCTAAGTCAACATTTCCACAAACACCCTCTCCTATCGATTATTTGCAGCAGTGGCATCTTTCTCTAATGAGAACAGAGGAACAAAGGTATTGAGCAATTGAAGTAGATTGAGTAAACATACATCAAATGATAAACATCTGAGAATCAATTCTACACAGAATATTCTAGAGTCCTTGAATAAATTCCTACAGTTCAAGTTGTGAACTTCCGACATCACAAAGTCTTCCAAAAATGGAGGACTTCAGAAATGGAGGCTACAAAATATCTGCAGTCTATACACTCTATAGAGCCCGATGTGGCCATACAGTTAGGATGGGCCATTCCACTGCATCTATTCTAGTTCAAGGGCAATTTACTGCATGCAGATTACAGACAGATTATAAAGTTACTTTCCACCAGTGAAATTACACAGAGACAGACTGCTCCTGCCTATCATTGCCACGATGAATCTATCCCTAGCAAGCACAACTCCTCATAAGGGAAAGCAATTTGCATACAGACACAGCACCCAAGCAGGTGAATCTGCTGTTATGCAGAACGGTCTGCTTTTCAAATGTTTCCCTTATGACATTCATTCATACGGTACAGGTATATTAATCCAACTGCTTTATTTTAACAAGCAGATTTGACTTCAACCAGCCTTTTGCCGATTGGACATAGGCTTTTAGTGTAAATGCTAATTAAGTTAACATTATTTTTACTTAAGATAAATGTAGTAGGTTTTTTTTCCCCTTGTATCTTGATAAATTTCCTGCAGTAGCCATCCATTAAGTGAAACTTTTAGACATACTTAAACCTATGCTATAATAAAATCTGACGGCTTCAGTGCATTTCAACCACAGTATCTTGGAATGCTGACATTATCCAAAATGTAAAGGAAAATTACTGTTTAGCAATAGGGAGGTAAATAAATATTTACCAGATAAGATATACAAGAATTTATGTAAACACATACAAACACGTGTGTGTGTGTGGGGGGGGGCATGCATGCATCCCTGCTGTCTCCTGTCCCTCCCAAATTAAAAAGGAACTCTTAAAAGATTTAAGAGAATACTGCTACTATTTTAGGGGTCCTAGTACAAAAAGGTTGAGAACCACTGGTCTAGATCAGTGGTTCTCAACCAGGCACCCCAAGAGAACCCTTCAGAGGTGTCCCAGTGCTAGTGCCACTGCTGCTACTGTGGCCAGCTAAAAATGTCCTAAAGGCCTGTGGCATGTGTGTGCTGTCTTGCTTGCATTAGTCCTCTCTGATAAGTCTAAAGTGGGCAAGAGAACTGGTTTGTGCTATAGAGGTTCTCAATGTGTCCCCACCACGCTTCTGGAAACAGAGGTCCATGGGACAGTTCCCCCACCTCTGTTTCTGGGAGATGCCATGCAGGGTCAGGCTGGGAAGGGCTGCAGCCCCAGCTGGCTCCCCTGTCTGCTTTAGGTTAATCAGAGATCCTTAATGCAGGCAGGAGAATGTGTGCTGCGTCCTTTCTCAGTCAGACGGTGTGGCAGATGGGCAGGGCGACTTACCAGGTTATGGTGACAGCAGCAGAACCCCAGCTGAGAGCCACTGCGATAAGTTGAGGTAGCAGATTTCAAAAGAGAGAAGCTATGCAGTATAATGAAAGGAGATTCATACAGAAATTAATCACGGGACATCAAAATAAGTCTGTATTAATTAATTCCCAAACAGATACACGTAGTTCACTGTTTAAACAGGCAGAGGTAGAGAAACAGTATCCCAGATTCATAAGGATTTTTTTTTTAATTTGGTCAAAGTCACTGTATCAGCTTTCAGAAAAGTAAGAGACTTTTAACTCTTCAATGCTGCTATGCGCCAAGTGATTAAAAATCAGAAATCTAGTCAGAGAGAGGTCTTGAAGTGTTGCAATATAGGAATGAGAACACTATTGGCTTAAGGCTAGATGATTCAAACACGTATTTTGGTCAGTCAGGTCCAACTGCACCCTTTCAATGCAGGAAAGTTTTCCATGGCCCCTGTATGCCACCTTTAAAACACTTTCCATACCAAACGTATGGAGAACAGTGCAATAGTTCAGTGGTTCCCAACCAGGGATGTTGCCCATTCAGGAAAGTTGTGAAGGAGTACCCTGTATCTAAAAAGGTTGAGAATGACCTCTATAGATATACCTGGTTCAGTGCTCTCCCTTTAAAGCATCCATTCTTGCTACTGTCAGAGACAGGCTACTGGGCTAGATGGACCAAAAGTCTGACCCAGTATGGCACTTCTTATGGTCTTAATTAAAATATGATAGGAGAAATGTCCTTAAAACAGCTCCTCTGTGACTTGTAATGGAGCATGAATTTTCTCCATTCATATTTGCTTTATGAGGCTGTCAAAGTGAGAGCCTCCTGCTTGAATAAGTATTGTTTTATTTTATTTCATATGCTTATATTTTTTATGACTTTAGTTTAGTCCTTTGACTCCTTTGTTTTGGGAGTAAGGACTGCTCATGCCAGAAGGAAGGCCAACAGTTGGTCATTTGTCTTTAGCCAGCCATAGATGAGAATCTGTTTTAAAGAAATTGATGCCTCATTTTGTGTAGGAGATCAGACTAGATAATCATAAAAGGCTTTTGTAGATGACACAGGGGTTTAATTCTCCCTAAATTGAAGTGGTGCTTTTTTAAAAACACCACTTCAATTTAGGGCGAAGTAAACCCCCATGTTGTATACACCCATAGAATCATAGAAGTAGGGTCGGAAGGGAGTAGGGTCGGAAGGGACTATCTTCAAGTCCGACCCCCTGCCTGGGCAGGACGGAAACTGGGCTCAAATGACCCCAGCCAGGTAGGCATCGAGCTGGTTCTTAAAGACCCCCAGGGTAGGAGCCAGCACCACTTCCCTTGGAAGTTGGTCCCAGATCCCAGCTGCCCTAACTGTGAAGTAGTTCCTACGGATGTCTAATCTAAACCTACTCTCTAACAACTTGTGGCCATTATTCCTTGTTATCCCGGGGGGCGCTAGGGGAAACAAGGTCTCCCCCAAACCCTTCTGGTCCCCCCTAGTGAGTTTATAGACAGTCACAAGGTCCCTCCTCAGCCTTCTCTTGTGGAGGCTGAACAGGTTCAGGTCCCATAGCCTCTCATTGTAGGGTCTGCCCTGCTGTCCCTGGATTATGCAGGTGGCCCTCCTCTGGACCCTCTCAATGTTGTCCACATCCCTCTTGAAGTGGGGTGCCCAGAACTGGACACAGCACTCCAGCTGTGGCCTGACCAGTGTCACATAGAGGGGGAGGATCACCTCCTTGGCCCTACTTGAGATGCACCTGTGGATGCACAATAGGGTCCGGTTAGCCCTGCCGACCGTGACCTCGCATTGTCGGCCCATGTTGGTCTTGGGATCAATGATGGCTCCAAGATCCTGTTCTGCTTCTGTGCTCTCAAGAAGGGAGTTTCCCATCTTATAAGTGTTGGAGCCCAGTCCTTATCTGACTCTCCAGCGGGGGCGAGGAGAGAGCGAGCTGCTGGCGGGCAGAGCATTCCCTGTGCTGAAGCTGGGGGGGAGACTGGTGCTCCCCTCTGCAGCAGCGGTGGCCCCCCCGCCAGCTGGCACCTGCCCACATGCATCCAGATTGGGCAGTCCTGGGGTGCACCGCAGCCATGGAGAGAAGCACTGGGCCCCCTACGCAGCTCAGGCAGGCAGGCTTCAGGGAAAAAAAGAAAAGATCAGGCTCAACACTTGTTTTTTTTCCTTTTGTGGAGCCTGCCTTCCTGGGCTGCTTCCGGGTTGCCTGCATGGCCTGCCTGCACAGCCCCTGAGCCACATGGAGCCCAGTGCTTCCCTTCACAGCTGTAGGGTAGGAAACTAAGACTCCTCCCAAAGTCATTTGCTACGTCCCAAAGTCATTTAAGGTGCATTACTGCCAAATGTGCTACAGCAGCTAGAATTAATGTGCAATACACCACTGAATGTGCAAACAGCAATGCCATTAAAGCGGTGCACAAGGCATTTAATCCACTTTAAATCCACTAATAAGTGTTGTCTACAAATGGGCAAAGATCTCCCACTTCTAAAATCTATGACATTGTATGAAAAACATAGGAAAATGGTTTGTTTTGATCTTGATCACAGTGCATGATCATTTGCATGATTATGTGTAAAATATCAAAATACATCTATTTATTGATATAGTATATTAGATGCCAGAGAATCATCCACAAAGTGAAGAACACTCTATTAAATTATGGGTTAAAGGGATGTCCTTCAATGATTTAATCCTTGATTTTCATTGTACTTATAGTGGTTATGATCTTGCATCTACTGAAATCAGTGGGAAATTTGCGCTTGATTTAAGAAATACACCAAAATATCTCTCTTATTACACTGCAGTTTCCAGAAGCTGTATTTGTAGATAACAGAACTTCTTTAAAAAGTTTGGTTTTAAAGTGAATTTTGAATATATTTAATTTCAAAAGTAAAATAAGAATATTTAAATTGTACTCTGTTCAGCTTGGCACTGAAGGTTTGAGTCTTAAGGAGAGTTTTTCAGCATAAACAGACTGTAAAATATCTTTGAAAACTAAGCTGTTTTAATTACTGGTTCTATAATAATAGTGTTCAATATGAATTGAATGCCATTATACCATTGATTTATATGATGCTATCATATTATTTTCATTATTATTTTCTATGTCTTTCAGTTGGAGTCTTTGACGACTCATGTTCATCTTAAAGTTTCATAGTGTGACGAAGTCATCAGAAAAGTCATCAGCAGATGCATGATGAACAGAACCAAGGAGGTGATACTTCCCCTCTATCGGGCGCTGGTCAGACCACAGCTGGAATACTGCATGCAGTTTTGGGCGCCACACTTCAAGAGGAATGTGGATAACCTGGAGAGAGTTCAGAGAAGGGCCACTGGTATGGTTAAGGGCTTGCAGGGGGAGAGACTAGGGCACCTGGACCTCATCAGCCTCCACAAGAGAAGGTTGAGAGGCGACCTTGTGGCTGCCAATAAAATCTACCAGGGGGCGCAGAAGGGAATTGGTAAGGCTCTACTCACCAAGGTGCTCCTGGGGGTTACAAGAAATAATGGCCACAAGCTAGCAGAGAGCAGATTTAGACTGGACATTAGGAAGAACTTCTCCACAGTTAGAGTGGCCAAAGTCTGGAATGGGCTCCCAAGGGAGGTGGTGCTCTCCCCTACCCTGGGGGTCTTCAAGAGGAGGTTAGTTTCATCTGAACCCAGCCCTCTTTCCTGCCTATGCAGGGGGTCAGACTCGATGATCTATTGAGGTCCCTTCTGACCCTAACATTTATGAATCTATGAATTTAAGAACTTTATGAAACTGTTCCAAACAGGACATTTTACCACACTTTCAACACTATGAAATATGAACTTTCATTTCTACCTAGAAGAACTTTTACAATCTTTTCTCCTATGCCTGAAGAAAGGTGGCAGTACCTGAAAGCTTGCAAATAAATATTTTTTTAATGCAAACATCTAGTTGGTCTAATAAAAGATATCACCCCTACCATGAGTTCTGATCCCTTTAGACCAATACAGCCTCTAGACCAATACAGCTACCACCTGGATACCTGACAGTATGAAGCCTAACATTTTATTTGTTGCTTTAGCTCCTACCTTATTCAGTAAAATTATTTTAGTTGAACAGTTAGATTTTTCTCCTTGGTAGATTCAGCTAATTTAGAATTCAGAGTATGTATATGTGGTCCAAATAGCCTAATTCCTCATTTTTCTCTATTCTTGACTATCAATGTTATCGATAAGTTTTGCCACATCTCCGCTTGCTTCCTTTTTCAGATCATTAAAAAATATTTTGGACAGCACAGATCTCTATCGTCTCCTACCATTAATTTATTCTTCTGTACTGAAAACTGACCATTTATTTTTTTATTATAGATTTCTCTTTTACCTCATAATCTTTGAATTGTGAGAATTAAGACTGTCAGTTTCTTCTGCAGACTCCTGTGAGTGACATAATCACTTTTATTTTAAGTGTACTATTAATTGAGTTCTCCTTTATTATTCTATCCACATGCACACAAAACATCTATTAGATAGAGAAGCATGATTTTCCTTTACAGAAGGTGAGCTGATTTGTATCTGTCAGATTGTGCTTTCTCTTTTTAGTGACTTTGACCAAAGTACCTAGAACTGAAGTAAAGCTTACTGGTCTGTAAGTCCCAGGATCTCACACAGTGTCTTTTTTAAAGATATTTTGAAAGTATGATATTTACTACCCTCCATTTTTCTGTCTCTAATTTTGTCTCTGATTTTAAGAATAGATTATATATTTTTGCCTCCACAAATTCTTTATTAATAGATCTCAAAATATTTTACAAGTTTAGCCATGTTTTATAGATGGAAACATGGAGAATTGATTACATAGCTTGCCCAAGAATACCCAACAACCAGTGTCAAAGAAGAAAATAGAACCCAGGACTTCTAAGTCCCAGGCCTGTGCTTTATTCATTAGAGAGAAGTACTTCTTATCATTCCTTCTGAATTGTAGGAGGAATCCCTGTTGGTATACATGATGTGTTACTTCTTACTTTATTAATTTGTTTCTATGCCTATTCTTTGACATATCAGCCTCTAACAGTGCCTTGTCTTTTTACCTGAAAGACTAGTTAGTTCCCCAGTATTGTTTGTGATAAAATCTGACATAGAGAAATTGTTACATTCCTCTGAAATCACAGAGTCATAGAAAATTAGGGTTGGAAAAGATCTCAGGAGATCATCTAGTCCAACTTCCTGCTCAAACCAGGACCATTTCCAACTATATCATCCCAGACAATGCTTTTCCTAGCCAGGTCTGAAAACCTGACCCAGGATGGAGATTCCACAACCTCTCTGAGTAGTCTGAAGGCTGCTATTCAGTCCCCCTCACTCTTCTCTTCTCCAGACTAAATAAGCCTTATTCCCTCAGTCTTTTTCTCATATGTCATGTGTCCCAGCCTCCTAACTATTTTTGTTTCCCTCCATTGGACTCTCTCCAAATTGTTCACATTCTTTCTGTAGTGGGGGGCCCAAAACTGGACACAGTACTCCAGATGTGGCCTCACCCATGCCGAATAGATGGGAATAATCACTTCCCTTGCTCTGCTGGTAATGCTCCACTTGACACTGGTGCCCAACTAGACATTGAGCCATTGATTTACTACCCTTTGAGCCTGATGATCCAGCCAGTTTTCTATCCATATTACAGTCCATTCATCTAACCTGTACTTCTTTAGCTAGCTTGTGAGAATGCTGTAGGAGACTGTATCAAAAGCCTTGCTAAAGTCAAGGTATATCATATCCACTGCTCTCCCCACATCCACAGAGCCAGTGATCTTGTCATAAAAGGCAGTTAGGTTGGTCAGACATGATTTGCCCTTGGTGAATCCATGCTGACTGTTCCTAATCAGCGTCTCCTCCAAGTGCTTAGAAATTGATTCCTTGAGGGGCTGTTCCGTGATTTTTCTAGGGACTGAGGCACAGTTGAACGAGATCCTCCTCCTTCCCTTTCTTAAAGATGGGCACTATATTTACCCTTTTCCAATTGCCTTGGACTGCTCCCTATTGTCATGAGTTTTGAAAGATAATGGCCAGTGCGTGGCTCTCCTCTGGACATTCTTAAGCTTCTCAACATCCTTCTTGAATTGTGGAGCCCAGAATTGGATGCAGTACTCTGGCTGCGGCCTCACCAAGGCCGAGTACAGCAGGAGGATGACATCCTGAGATTGACTTGAGAAGCATCTATGGATGCAAGCCAGAGTTTTGTTTGCTTTACCAGCTGTGACATCGCATTGGTGCCTCATGTTCATCTTGTGGTCAGTCATGATCCCCAAGTCTCTTTCAGCAGTGGTGCTAGCAAGCGTAGGACTGTGGAGCCTAGATGTATGCTGCGGGTTTTTTTCCCCAAGGTGGAGTACCTTACATTTCTTGGTATTGAACATCATCAGGTTTGTATCCTCCCAGTTACTAAGTTTATCCAAGTCAGCCTGGATCACTAACCTGTCCCTTACTGTTTGTCCCTTACTGTTTTCTTTGCTTAGCTTAAAGATTACTTTAAAATCTGCTACACAAAAAATGGTTTATGTAGATCTTACAAATAGATCTTGACCTCTCAACTGAAGGAAAATTTGTATTGCTGCATAATTTTCTGTAGTTGCCCATTTTTCATCTTTTAAAATAATACAGTATTTTTGTGCTTAAAGCACAGGACTGAGATAGAAGACATCCTATGGTTTCTTTCTTACTGATGCTAATTTATTTTGTGAATTTGGGCCAGTCATATATAGCAAAGTTCTGTGAGTGTTACTGAATGGAACTATTTCCTGGAACAATCATATATATCCCTGTGAATATTTGTTGCTCAGTCAAGTCCTTTTATCTCTCAATGCCTTAATTTCCCCTCTGAAAAATGAAGATAAACTATGTTGTATCACAAAACTTGATATGGGAATGGCATGCTTTGCTAATATCTGTAAAGTGCTTTTACATCCTCTGATGACAGGCATTATAGAAATGTAAAATATATTAGTATAATTTTCCATATATAATCTTTATGAGAGAGTCTCTTAGAATTGAATAGCATTGAAACTGAATATTCTATACATTAAATAGGGTTCTGTAGATGTCACTTTAAAACTATATAATTTAATGGAAATGTTAACCTTTCTATTTATTTTTTATTATGTCTATGCAAGGATATAGTCATCTATTAATTCCTGTGGGGTGAAATTAAAGCAAAGCTTTAATTTAATTTCTACAGCAAAGCTATAGAAAAATTATCATTTTCCATTAAGTTCTATACTGCTTTCCATAAGAAAATGTGGAACCCATTTGAAGGTTTTAGTTGTGTAAAGCATTTTAAGAATATTGTTATAAAACTCCCCCTTAGAAATGCACAAAAATGGAAAGGTTCATTATTATCATACTAATATGGAAAATATCCCAGGGATTTGCAAATAGCACTTGGCTGATGTTATGGAAAAACCAGAATTCCAGTGTAGTACTACTGGAAAGATATTTATCATTAATTATTACATTTTATGTAGATTTTATCTTTACTGTTTATTTGTATCAGATTAAACTTCTTTTATTGGAAATAACAAAATGACAAAAGAACATTGTTACATGGACCAAAATACTATTATTTTCCTTGTGTAAGACTGTAAGACTGTAAAGGAAAGGTGAAGGGCATTTTTAACTGCAGTGTTCTGGAAATAATAAAAGGTATCAGATCTTAACCTCTGTATGGCATGGCTTGGAATAATATCATGGATCATTTAAATGCTGAATTAGTACTACATCTGGTAGCATTGGACTCATGTTGTAGTCATGATGGCTAGTGAACATGACAAGCTACTCCAAACCCTTCAGGAGGTAAAATACTTATATGATTTTAGTCAACTTTGAATAAGGCTTTCTATCTTTCCACAAGGCACAATCAAGAACATACAACAGCAGCTCAATCTTGAGAATGCTTCTGCATGTAAATAGTGGCATGATTCTTTTGAGTAGGATCTTGTAGCTCTAGGAGTTTGTAGGATCAGGTCCTTGAAATATTTACCATTTGTCTTTTCTATGGAAGAAAACCTATTTTATAGGGGGATAATTATTATCCAAATTTTTCCAGTAACTGACATCAATGATCCTTAATGACGTTACTATTCTGGAAAATGGAAAACGTTGGTTTGATGAGGGTACTGAAAGTGGGTGTCCCATTTCCTGAGGGAGAAAGGACTAAACAGTATTATAGGTTTTCCTCGCCAACCACTGGGGTTAGGTTCCTGAAAGTTCCTGCGGTTGGCAAGACAAAAGGCTTATGGGAAAAATGACAGATGGCAGGCTGATGCGCAGCCATGGAAAACCATGGTTACTCAAAACTGTATACCATGTTAGCCAAAATGGTATGTAGAATATTAAGTGTGGATACTCAAAACCATGGTTGGCGAAGGAAACCTGTATATAAAAAGTAAGTGCCGCCACATTCACCACTTTTCACATGGAAGTGGCAGTTTCATGTAATCCTGTTGGTATTTGTGAGATTTGCTCTGAGAATACCCATTGGATTGTTTTTCTTAGGGAAATTAACTTGGTCAGATGTCTAGCTTCTAGATCCTGACAAGTTTTAGGAGTGTAATAGCTGCTCAGGTGCCTGGTTCTGTTAAGACTGGAGCTGCCTGGGTAAGCACAGAGTTGCAACTCTTGGCTTCTGGAAAACTTGAAAGTAAATGGAGTTCAGTCACTTCTAGCATTAGGCAGTAGCTGAATAGAGCCTCTCAGGGCTGCAATTTTGAATTTAGGTGCCTATATACTACCTCAATATAATTTTAGACCTAAGTCCTACTTTGGATCTGACTTTTAGACCCTTAAGAGGCAAAAGGGTAGCTTGTGCCACAGTGAAAGAGTATCCTAACTGGGACATCTCTCAGCAGCTCCTACTCCTTGCTGAATCTTCCAAATCCAGAAATATGCCCATGAAGATGTTCTCTCCATCTGTAGTATTGATGCCAATATAATTTTTAAATCTTCTTCCACCAATGTCTTTTTCCTTTGTTTCTTGAATTACTGCTCTCTGCAGCTGTTCAGTAATCAATGGTGTGTCTGTGTGTGTGTGTAGCACTTTCTACTACAGCTATGAATGCTTTGGAGCCCAGAAATAGATAATGTTTCTGATTTTTACAGGTTGGTAAATAGATACCTAGAGGATAAAGCAAAAATGTTGAACCATTTCGTTAATATTGAGTGTGTCTATTTCTGGATGACCATCTTGAGATATCTGGACCCGGATTTTGAGGGATACTCAGCATCTGCACTTCACTTTGGCTGTAGCTTTAAATGATTAACTCCACTGAAATCTGGCCCAGCATAGCTGAAGACTTCATCCCAGTTGCACAACATATATAGCTTTTCAGGGCCTTGATATGAAACCCTGTGTTTTCAGTTTTTTATACAAAATGGAGCACTTGCTGTCATATACTAAATGTAATGAATGAACTGAAATATTCTGAGCATGTGCATAATAAGCTTAATACTTGGCATCTCAGATTGCTTTTCATTGCTTTGAAGATACAGAATAGCCTAGAAAATGTTGAGTCCAGACACTGGATAATGCCCGCAACACAGGATTCCCATGGGAATCCTTAAATTCATTAACCCCTGCACATAAGCAAAGGAGAAAAGTAAAATTGACAGAGATGTCCTTGATTTCTGGTAATCTCAGGTAGACATAACAGTGTCTTGGTTCTGTTGACAGCTGTCATAACTTAGAACAGTTTTTATTATTGTAGACCAGACTGGAGCCTGTAGGACAAGGTGTGGGGGAGGAGGGCATAATTGTAGCTTAAATACATCTTTGCAACTCATAAGCCTAAAGTGTCCTCAGTGAAAATCCAAGCACCATTCCTCTGTTTGTAATTCTCTTCAAATAAAACTGAAACAGTGTGGATAAAATTGTGATTTTTTGACTAACATTTGAAGTACTTGCAATCATTCTCCTTTTTCAGTCTATTCCATTTCTAAGTTAAAAGCCCCATTAGTATATTCAGAATAAGTCAATGTGATGGTTATATTACTTTCAGGAAGGACAGTGTGATATTTTTAGGGCTGTGAATTGAGATTATGGGATGCCAGGCTTTCAGATTTCATTTAGTTAGACTGTGCTATCTTCCACATAATCACTGTTTTAGAACATAAAATTCTTTTGTCACAGAATCTGCTGTCATTCCTCCACTGACAATATATCCATTTGAATGACTGCACATTGTAAAGTACAATAGATCAGTAGAATTAGCATATTATTAATATTGCACACGGGGAAATATAATAACCTTCAGGTCAGTGGCAAACCATGTTCCTGGCACAGGGGAACTCTCTGTGATATCTCCTCTTGAGCATTTACCAGTAACCTCTCCTCTAAAATAAAGGAATGGATTGTTGTCCTACTTCTACAGGCTGCACAGCTGATTCTAGCATACACAGCTGTTTTGCATAAAACAATGCTAATATCAAGACTGGTATAAAAATAAAAAGATGATAGTGTGATATTTATCTATAAAGGCAGCACAGCCTGCTTGGGCAACAATACATCTTTCTTGCCCAAAGAAGCAAGTATTGACAATGTTTTGCTGGAGAAAAATGTGAACTCTATATAGGCCAAATAGGATTATCTTATTAATGACAGCAATTTGCATTACTTTTAATAGGATTTATTCTTAGTGGCTTGTAGTAGAGAATGAAAGAAACATCTCAACTCTTTAAACAAGCTGTTCCCTAAATGAGTTTACAGGGTTATGTATAATACCAGTATCACATAGGCATGACTTGCTAAACAAGGTTAACTTAGATGACACAATTAGCAAAAGGAACTCATGAAGTTTTATGTTTATTTGGTCTACTTCATCACAAGTCTATTTGCAAAATAAAAAATGAAAGAACCTTATCTCTGCTAATATTAACACAATGCACATGTATATTTTAATAAAAAAAAGATGAGGAATGAGAAGAAAGACCAGTGGGTGGTGGATACTAGTTATATTGTTTAATTTACTACTTGAAGGCACTCAGAGCTAGATCCAAATTGTTCTTGCAGATGCCTACACTTGGGTATTGTGCTTTGTCCCAGGAGGGCACTCCCAAGCAATAATTAGGCATCAAGGAACTCTATACAGTCCATTGAGGCATTAGCTACCTTCGAAGAGTTATCCCAGTTGCCTTAGTACTGAGTAAGAAGACAGCCACTGAGTGTGTCTACAGAAGATGTTTGCTGCAGAGCTAACTAATTAGCTCCACAGTAAAGTCTCAGTGTCTACATGTGCAGCTGTATTAGGCTGAAGTAAACTAATAAATAACCCCATAGGACAGTACTTGTACTAGAACAAGTACCATCCTTCTGTGCCGTTATTTGTGTGCCACAACACACGTGTAGATGGTGATGGGGCTGGCTGGGGCATAAGGATGCTTTAGTATGGGGGCTGCTTGCAGGCTAGCCCTCCACTGAAGCACTCTTGTGCCTCAGCCAGCCCCTGCACAGCACATTGAGTGAGGTCGGAGCAGCCCCAGGCTGGCAGGCTGGCTCTTCAGGTCTCCTGCCAGCCAGGAATGCTCTGACCCAGATCAAGATGCTGCAGACCTGGGCACATGTAGAAACATGGCACCCAGGAGCAATTAACTCCAGTGTGAACTGCAGCAGCGTTTATTCAGGCATGCTAATTTCATGAGTAGATACACCCACTGTAACCAAATGGAAAATGCTAGAGCCAGAGGTGTGTTTGAACTCCAAGCCCTCTAAACTTGGATGGTTCCATGGCTGCATATTGGGCACAACATCATCTTGGAATCCAGAGTGCCTACAGGGGAGGGGTCTGATTCACAACTTCAGAGTTCAAGTCAATGCAAAGAGCAGCATCTACAGCAACTTTTATTCTAAACATAGCCACCGGGTGTAGTGGTGCTGCCTACCTATTCCACAATAGCTTAGTGACAAGAGCACTCAAACAGGACATGGGAGACCTGGGTTATCCTTAGCCACCTGAAAAGACTCAAACTCCTACTTTCCAAGATGGTGCCCTAACCACCAGACTACGGGCCAGGCTGGATGGGGTGAGAGCAGGTATGGCATGCTCCAACCTTCCTGTTGAACTTGGGTGACTATGCAGCTAAAATTGAAAAAGTCATAATGCCAGAAGAAGTGGAAGAAGCAAGAGGCTGCATGACTGTGGCCATGACCGACATATCAAGAGGCATTGGGGCGGTGGGAAGCACACGCCCTTCCAGATTTCTGTGTCTACAGAGGGGTGTGGGACATGGAGCTGCAGCCTGGCTGGAGCCAGGGCCCATCAGCAGTGGGAGTGGTGGCAGCGGTGGACATGGGATTTCTGCACCAACAGTGTGGTGTGGGGCTGCAGCCCAGTTGGACCCAATGCCTGGCTTACACATCACCTGTGACTCTGGCCCAGTGATGAGGGTACTCTTCGTAGAGGGGGAAGACCTGGATTGCCTTTTTAATGTCTGTGTAAGATTAAATAGTGTTAACTAGACTATTATGTAAAAAAAACAATTAGGCCAGTGGTAGCAAACTTATAGTTTGCCGGTTAGATCCTGCTTGTGGAATCATTTCCTCTTGGATGAGTAGGGTCTGCCACATAATTTGGGGCTATAGGGCCTTTGGTGGCAGGAGTAAGCAATAATTATGCTGACACAGAACTGCTCACGGCCAACACTGCTTGCTTTGCGACTGCTGCCAGTTGCCCACCACCACTTACCCTGCTGCCTCTGCTTGCCTTGCTGCTGTCATAACCAAATGAGTTGAGTGCCCCTGTCACAATAGAACTGCCCTGAATAACCGCAGTTACTTTCAAATTTGGTACGTTCTGCCTCATTAGCTATTCCCACCTGGCAGTCTGTTATTGGCTACTCTAAACGTATAAAAATCCATGCAGCTTCCGCCCAAGTTGGAGAGCTCTGAGCACGTGGTAGAGTACGGAGAACTTTGCCACGTGGCAGAGAAAAGCTGGCGGACTGATCACCCTCCAACATCTCCCCGTCACCGTCTGTTCCCGACGTATCCTTCATCCTGCATGCTCGTTACTGTCTACAAACTCATCGGTTCTCACCAGTTCCCTGTAACTACGCAAGCAACTCGTTACCTGTAACTACGTAAGCAACCTTACCACCTGTGTCGCGGCCATCAGCGGCGTAAGTAAAGTTAAAGTAAAAGTTATTTTGCAACCAATACGCTGTGCCCTGTCTCTCCATCCACCAGCCCGCCTGATGGCTGAGAAATCAGCGAACCTCCTCAAGTCAGCTTCGGCCGTCTGAGACATGGCGTCACGAACAGGATCTAAGGGCATGGTGGTGGAGATGAATTTGAGTGCTGCTCCTGGCGCACCGGGACCCACCGCGTGGAAAACGCAGACGAACTCTGGGCGCATATCGCCTACCACCAGGCGGTAGGAGGGGATGGAAGGAACATTGACGGCTACTTCTTGGTGAAAGGGGAAGGAGCAGTCATGAAGGAGTGGAGAGCAAAGCTGTTTCCCGGGGCGTTCAGGTGTGTAATGGGCAGTGACTGGGTTTGCTATTGGCCCCTGGATGAAACACTGACCCTATCCCTAGTGGGGGTGAAGGCGAAGAAGGCGGCAAATCT
>NW_005841848.1:1744750-1746278 GCF_000455745.1 Alligator sinensis | reverse complement strand
GCCCCGGCTTCTCATCACCCCAGTGGCTGGCTAGCCCGCGGGTAATCTCTTAAGCCAACTCCCACAGCTGCAGGCCCTTATGAAGCTGGCCACAAGAACCTCCAGCAACTCAGAGCATCGACTCACTGCATACCCGATCGAGGCCCAGAACACGAGACGTCATGAATCCGACTCTCGATGAACACCGCGGCCATTGCCGCAGAGAACGCCGGAGGAGCGGGCCATGTTTGGATTCCTATTAAACCACTCGAAACTTTCGAAACAACAGCTACGTATCCTAGGGGACGAAGGTCAACGTCACTTGGCAAGTGAGCTAGAATTCAAGTTTAATGAGAAACAAAAAAACGAGTAGCGGCCATCGGTCATGCCGGCGGCCTTCACATACTCGACCCTGCTGACACCCGACCCTACGTTGAGCTCCTCGTTTGTAATCCTCATGACCCAAGCGACCGCCGCCAAGTATCTTTTCTGCTCAACACGGGGGCCCAGGTCAACATTGTCACCAATACCACGCCCCACAAAAAAACTGCTAAGACCATCCAAGTACAAGGACTCAACGCTATAACCGCGACACCCCGGATTAAGTTCCAAATCCAGGGGCACGTACTAAATGGTGTCCTAGGGGGCATCAATATTCTGGGAATTCCGGGAATCAAAGTACTTAACCTCAAAGAACAGGTGCTACAAGCGCTTCCCATTGCTATCCCTTAACCGGATTGGCACCGACCAACGCTCCGCAACACCTCCACCTGGTGATACCGGCCAATCCCAACTAAGGGCCCCCTTAAAGGGTCCCTCACCGACCTCCTGTGACAACTCGAGCAACGGGGTTGCATCAAACCAGTAACTGCTAGCACCTACCTATCACCGGGGTGGGGAGTCGCAAAACCTGGAAAACCTGACGAAGCCCGGCTAGTCGTTGATTACAGGGAGGCCAACAAAAGGTGTCAAGTACTTCAGCAACCCAACCCTTCCACCCTACCACAATGTATGTCCGAAATGGCCCAATTCCAGTGAGACGAGTGGGTCGGAGTCACCCTAGACTTAAAGAACATGTTCTTCTCGATTCCGATTACTGACCCTGAAGGAGTGTTAAATATGTGCATCGAGGGCACTATGTACAAATGGATGGTCTGTCCGCAGGGATACTGCAACGCCCCGTCGTTGGCCACTGGTGCTATGAATAATACCTTAAAGAACTTTCGTACCTCACACACCCTTCCATCAGAAGAGGAATTAAGAATTTGGAGTTATGTTGATGACATTGCTATTATGGGCCATGATAGCTCCATCGTTACTAGCATAGTCAACCAACTAGTAGCCCACTTTCAAGGTGAGGGATGGACAATCAACGAGGAAAAGTCATGCCTGCATCCCATAGATGACATCATGTTCCTCGGCACCTGATTCGTTGGCTCCATCCGCCACGGAATCTCTCATGATGGCCCCGACATCGACCCATTAAAGAAATCCCTGCCCGTAACTAAAAGACATTTTCAGCAGCTTTTGGGTCACTTAAATTGGTACC
>NW_005841848.1:1744115-1744573 GCF_000455745.1 Alligator sinensis | reverse complement strand
TAACTCTTGGGTTCACCACTAACCACGTGTGGGCTGTCGCGCACAACTCTCGCAGTGACCTGGTATACACCGCTCATAAAACTCTTCAAGCAGCACAACATCGGTATGGGGCCGTAGGAAAGATCCTTCTGGCTGGACAGCTAGTAGAGCCATTAGCAAGGGGGCATGGAACACTCCGCGCTCCCGCCACCACCTTGTTACCTTTGCTAGATGCAGAAAAGGTTGACCCATATTTTCAAGGAGAGCCTAAGACGTGGAACACATTGGTACTCACTCATCATTATAACTGGTGCTGTTGGAAATTTGAAGACATACCACCCAACCCCAACCCGGGGGATGGGGAGAAACTCCCAACGCTGTATGGAACCTCCGCCCCGGCCTGGATGGCCTTGGATGGAACCTCCCAACACGGCGGAGGCTACGGGTACTATTGTAAGGGCTGCCACAACGTGGAAATA
>NW_005841848.1:1741553-1744005 GCF_000455745.1 Alligator sinensis | reverse complement strand
CTCGCAGTACATCTATAAGATCCTTACCGGCACAGCCCTTCTCACCAAAAATTTAAATGACTGGAAAGACATCTGGGAAACTTTAACTAAATTTACACGGCTCCCACTGGTTAAGCACACCAAGTCACACCGCCCTGACACCAACCCAGTGCATGAGGTCATCGATAAGCTCTTGGAAGATCCACTCCGGACCGATGTAGTTCTGCCCATCACCACTACCCCCGATCCCGAAGTAAGCCCATTCCTCGCATGGCTTCATGAGAATTGGGGTCACCCGGGACCGCGGGCCAGCCATTGATGCTGGTGCCAAGCCGCTACAGAACTCATCTCGTATGGAGTTCGACGCGATTGGGAAAAGGTAGCACAGGCCTGTGAGACATGTGCCAAAGAGAAGTGCCATCGAACCAAACATCAAGACGGAGCTTTCAACCCCTCGCAATTCCAGCCAGGAAAAGTCTGGCAAATAGACCTGTTCGGGCCCCTCCCGGGGTCCAAACCACCAAATAAGGGATTGGTCATCGTCGATTTGGGAACGCGCCAGTTACAGGTCATTCCCTTACGGAAAAGCAACGCCACTGCCGTTGTTTCCACCTTAACCGCTGCATTTGCCGCCTGGCAACCTCCCCATGAAATTCAATCTGACAGAGGACCCCTGTTTAACTCTAACACTCTAGACAAATTTGTTCGTCTTCACAATGTTCCATGGCATCTCCATTTGCCATACCACCCGCAATCCAATGGCGTTGTAGAGCGACACATCGGCTTATACAAAGAACAACTTTGCCTCAGAGGGGGAGGGACGTACAAAAACTGGACTAAGCACAATCATGACGTCCTCATTTCGCTGAACACCGCAAAACCACTATGGGACGAGGCCGATCCCAAGAAACCTCTACCCTGGGAACCTAAATTCCAACCCGATGAGTTAGTGTGGGTTTCGATACCGCACCCTCGTCAATCTCATCCACAAGTCTACAAGGGAACAGTTCAACGGTCGGAACAGTATCCCAACACCTATTCCATCCTATTGGAGGAAAGGCCCGATCGTTCCCCCATTATTGTTCACCACAACTGGTTGACTTGCCGTTCCGCTGTTCACCCAGTTTCCTTGTAGTGAACCCGATTACGGTTTTCTTTTGTTTCTTTTGTTTCCTTGTAGGCCTGGCAGTGACGAAGCGGCAATCTACAGCTGCTCAATCATGAGATCCACCGTAGCACATTTGGGTCGACACAGTGATGGCCGCTTACTCACATGTTGTGAACGGGATCGTCGTTATGCTTCTGCTGTTCCCGACGGGTTCCTCAGCGAACGGAACTGACTTCGCAACCTCGAACTCGGTCCTGTCCCTTTTATCACTCTGGGCGAACATCACGGGAGATAGTAGTGAGTTGGGACTCACCGCATGCTTATGCCTACCCCTTTCTGTTAATGACCTGGTGTTAACCCTGTTTGTATACCCTCTTAATGTTGATAAGTGGTTTAAAGCCCGGAACACCAATCCGAACCCCAATATTACGATAACTCAACATTCTTTTATATATTCTCAGCGCCAACACACCATCTATTACCGGTATTCATGGCCACATAACTTTGGGGCTCAACAAAATGACCCGCTCTGTCTGCAGATCGGAGGCTATGTTTCCGCCTGCCCCCGTCCTGCTCTTCTATAACATTGCGTGTTCAGAGATACCGTGGGGGATTAACCCAGAAGGAGTAAAGTGGTCCAGGGACGATAATTCGTTAGCCTGGAACCCCACAGCCATTACTCCAACATGGTACCTAGCCCTTCCCCCAGGCCCGAACAAAACAAGGGCACGAAATGAGGCCCGGTTCCATCCGTCCTTCAGCGGCCCCGATCTCTAGTCTCTTGGAACGGGTCACTAACCATCAATGTATCGGATGCCCAAGATTGGCACTCGTATTTTTACCCCATCTTGAGGGCGGCCAGACTCAGTCAGTGGTGCCATGGCTACGACGCATCCCCCAACACGGTCGATCTCCCTCGCAAGGTAGCTTTAGTTGCATGGAAAGGTCAAAGCTGTGCACTAATTAGTACTCCAGCCCCTTTAGGGCTGCTATGGGCTTGTTCAGACGGACAGCTTTACACTAACCTCCCGGCCGCCTTAACGGGCATCCAATGCTTTTTGAGTACAGTAATGCTCTGCTCCCGCTTAAGTGTTGACACATCTCACCCGAGTAGTCCGGCCGTACTTCGTCGCCATAAACGACACGCTCCGGTGTGGAGTGAGTTAATGGACAAAGAGAAATTCAACCAAAAATTTGTGTGGGCGCTTGAAGGTTATTTTGCATGGGGAATAGGGATAGGCAAGGCAAGAGTCGCTATCGCTAAGTTAGCTGAACAAGTTGAGCTTTTAGCCAATAGTACCGAAGCATCCCTACGGTTATTAAACCAGCAATTACAGGCTACATCGCACATGACCATGCAAAACC
>NW_005841848.1:1737919-1741429 GCF_000455745.1 Alligator sinensis | reverse complement strand
CCAACAAGGTTGCTGGGATCGGAAGGGGATGGTTAGCCGACATTTTCGGCTGGATGGGATGGGACACAATCCCATCCCATCCAGCTCTGAGCACGTGGTAGAGTACAGAGAACTTTGCCATGTGGCAGAGAAAAGCTGGCGGACTGATCACCCTCCAACATCTCCCCGTCACCGTCTGTTCCTGACGTATCCTTCATCCTGCATGCTCGTTTCTGTCTACAAACTCGTCGGTTCTCGCCAGTTACCTGTAACTACGCAAGCAACTCGTTACCTGTAACTACGTAAGCAACCTTACCACCTGCATCGCGGCCATCAGCAGCGTAAGTAAAGTTAAAGTAAAAGTTATTTTGCAACCAATATGCTGTGTCCCGCCTCTCCATCCACCAGCCCGCCTGACGGCCGAGTAATCAGCAATCCTCCTCAAGTTGGCTTCAGCCGTCTGAGACAGCTACCACTTGTCTTACAGCCACGGCTGCTGCTGCTGGGTCCAGATTTAGCCTGCAGGAAGCCCTGGTGCATAGATCTGGCCTGATGAGTGGGGTGAGTTTGACATCTCTGAACTAGGCTACAGTGCAAAACTACCACCCTGCCTGTGTTCTTGAATGATTGGGTCCTCTGCTTTGTGTGAACTTGATGCTGTCGGTCTCAGTCAGGAGTTAGGTATGCTCTGCTAAATCTAACAGATTGAATATTTAAGCAACAATCTGGATTACGCTGAAAGTTAAGCAACTATGTACTCAATCAAAATCAGCTGTTTTTTGTGACATAGGTGCATAAATTCTGCCTGTCCTGTTTAGGCACTTACAAAAGCAATTTGTGTCTGGCTTCAGGTACCACAGTGAGAACCTGAATAGAACTGAATGCAGTAGCTAATGTGTATTGCAGCCCTCAGCTGAAGAGAACTGGCCTGCTCAAACTTTATGGCAAAACTCTGCCAATTTAGCTTGTATTAAATAATATCTCCTCCATAGATAGACATAGGGTTTGAAATATGGGGGAGGTTTGGGGTGGCTGAGCCCCACCATAAGAGAAGAGAGCCCCACATAAGCTCCCCATAAGAGACGAAAGCTCCCCTCCCCGCCTGAGACAAGAGCCCCCGGCCTGCCCTGTGCCTTTCTAAGCCGCTCAGGTGGCGGTGGTGGTGGCTCCTTCTGTCTTCTGGCTGCCACTGCTGCAGACCCCCACAAGACTCGGAGTGGAACTCGAGCCCTGGATAGACCATAGAATAAAATTGGACTATGCATCATGAGTGAGGGCAGCAGAATCGCACCCTTGGTGACTAAGCCAATGCCTAGTGCTTGACCTGTAAAGAGCATACAAGTCGTAGTAAATTTACATGGCTTTCTGGGAATATGAGCCAGCAGTGCAGCCATTTATTCAAAAGGAAGTCTGTTCAGGGACCTGAGTGAAGAATGGAGGAGCTGCTCAGGGGGATGAGGCTTGGAAATGAAAAGTTAATATATGTGCTACTTCCTATTGTAGGTCTAGCCCTCTGCCTACAACTTTGGCTGCACTGTTTGCTAGAATCATTATTTAACTAGAATCAGAGTGTCAGAGTGGGCTTGTCTATTCCATGTTTGTGGCAGGTCTTGGGGAGGTGAGGATGCTCTGCCCATTTCAATTTGCTGATGAGCTCCAGGGCCTGTATTTGCTGCTCTAGACTTGTCCAAGTGACCATTCCCAGACCTGTCAGAGACTAAAGAGCTAAAGACAATCACTGGAGGTGAGTGCAGAGTGGCCTGCTAAGTGAATTTCCAGTTCTGAAGTGCATCCGTGAACCTATGTGGGTAGGGTATGCTCAGTTGTGTCATCCTTGAGACCCACTACTGATATGGCTAGACAAGCCTAATTATTCTAGCCCTAAAGGAGCTTGAGGGACAAATCCCTTCTTATGCAATCCTGTAAAAAGTTTCAATATTGTGAGCTTGCTATGGAAAGAGAGCAACACTCATGTGTTGATAGGCTCAGATATGCTCTGTTAATGAATACAGTAAAGGTGAAACAGTGGTGAACAAAACTCTGAGTACAGCCACCCACACATAGGCCAGTACTTTTGCATAACTTAGGCTCAAGCCTTTAAATTATGCCAACAGCAGACACTGCTTCTGTATTTCATACAGAGGAGATGTAGGTCACCTAACTATAGCAGCTAAGAAGCTAGGGTTAATCACAAACTCTTGCTAAGTTATGAAGTAACTTCCTCTTTTACCCTTTTCTTCTATTTTCTATGCTTTATAAATTTGTAGAAATAAAATAGGATCAATCCACAACATCCTAAAGTATACTAAGTAAAATTAATCTAAAATATGTCAATAAAAAGTTAAAGAAATGAGATCAGAAAATAAAAGCTATCTAAAGAATTCAGGAGCAGGTCCCTTCATTTTGAGGTAACCTGCCCAACACTACTGCAAATAGTTTGGTTCGTGCTGCCTAATTTAAATAGAAGTGTGATTAATATCATACAGATACCTAATCTTTAGCAAATGTATACCTAGCAAGGCATTTGTTTTGGATCAAAGAAGCCGATCTATCTATATGGTCAAGAAGCCAATATGAAGTAGAAATCTTTAAGGTGAACCAACTAATGTTATAAGGCTTAAATCAGGCTTGTCCAACATACAGCCTGCGGGCCACCATGCGGCCCACCAAGACATTTTCTTTGGCCCGAGGTCCCTCACTCGGGACAGGCGAGGAGTCCTGGTGCCTGCTCCGTGCTCCACGGCAGCGGCGGTGGTGGGGTAGTGGCAAGGCAAGGCAGGCAGGGCTGGCCCACAGGCCCTAGCCGGCAGTGAGGGGAGGGGAGCTGCTTACCCCCGCGGGGCTGGGCTTATCACATAAGCCAGGTCCCGCCGCCATTGCCCTGAGGACTGTGTGGTGCGGGGCTGCCCCAGCCGTGCCTGATTGGATGAGCTGGGGACAGCACCTGTAACTTCTTCTCTGGCTCCGCCCCTTGCCCCTGGCACGCGGCTGGGGGAGCTGCAGCATGGTCCGCGCCCTGCCCGCATGCGTGGTGGAAAGGAGGCACAGGGTAAGTTCCCGCGCGGAGCTGGGGGCGCCTTGGGGCCGGGCCTGCAGGGCACGTGGTTGCCGGAGCCGGGCTGGGCGGGAGGCAGGAGGATCCTGGCCCAGAGGTGCTCTATGTCCAGCCGCCTCCTAACCATACCTGATGGGTCTGACTGGGCTCTTAAAGATAGTAGGCATCCTATTTGCTGACTTTTACATCTCTATGAGTGAAACACATGCACACACACGTGCACATACACACATGCATGCATGCTGAAGTGTGTGGCAGTGAGCAGAGCCAGAACAGCTGTCAGGAGCACAGTGCCTTTCTCACCACAGCCAGGGCTGCAGACTAGGGCATTGGCCAGACTGGGACTCTGTATGGGTCCTGTCTGACTCACACCTCTGGCCCTGTCCCTGTCCCCATCCTGACACCTGCAGCTGCATCCTGGCCATGAGTCCCTGGCTGGGCAGGGGCAGCCAGCCCCAGCCTCACACTCCCCTCTC
>NW_005841848.1:1729855-1737773 GCF_000455745.1 Alligator sinensis | reverse complement strand
CTCCAGTGGCTAGGAACCTGAAACAGCCTATAAAATCTGGGACTGTCTCAGCCAGTCCAGGATATATGGTCACCCTACATATAAATAGTCTAGATTATTCTCAAAAATGCCCATATTTTGTTGTTTTGATTAGTTTTCACTCTGGCTGATGTCTTTTCCACATTTGATCTGTCGACTTGCATTATGCTTCTTTCATTCATTGAGAAGTGAGTAGAAGCGAAAGTGTTTATTTTAGTCAAGTGTTTGGTATTATTTCATTCTTGCTTTTATATTGTTTTTATTTTGGATTTTAAACCACATTTCCAGACCCATTTAATTGTCACTTCTTGCAACTTCATTGGTGTCAAAGGTCATGTGACATCACTTCCTGATGTGATACCACTTCCTGTGAGGTCTTTGAATATGGCTCGCCGGCCCACTGGGTGATAAAAAGTTCGTGATCCGGCCCCACATTCAAAAAGGTTGGACACCCCTGGCTTAAATGATTCTAAGGCCTGATTAACTACATGAATAGTTGCAGTTGCACAGAGACAATTTTGCATACAATTTTAGTTTGCAGACAATTTTGCAGTCCTAGTAACCTTAGCACTAAAGTGTGGGGAATAATCAAGTATGGGTATAATCAAGAATACAGATGCTTTGTA
The DNA here is from genome assembly GCF_000455745.1 of Alligator sinensis. NCBI lineage: Eukaryota > Metazoa > Chordata > Crocodylia > Alligatoridae > Alligator > Alligator sinensis. The sequence goes on along the minus strand of NW_005841848.1, from coordinate 1,737,129 downwards.
CTATTTCCTAAATTGTTATCTCTTGATGGCGATTAATGAAACAAAGGAGTCAAATGACTATGTAGTGAACAAGTGCAGAAATCATCAGAGAATTTGCAGAGGCATTACATAAAGCCTCTCAGAAGGCTAAGTTCTATTCTACCTATTAGGCATCTAAGGGCCAGATACCAGTTACCTTTCTTGCTCCCAAGTGTAATAGTACAATTTGTGGTTCAGCATCGCCTGCACTAGCCTATGTTTGATGTAGCGCCAAACATTTTAGTTAGATAAAAATCACAACTGGGGCAGGGCAAAGAGGAGCCTCCTACCGTTTTGTACTATAGCTTATTGGTCAGCCTAATTGTCCAGAGTGTCACAGCCCTAGACTCCTTCATCTAGAAGGGTTTACAATCTAGATGTTCTACTTCTCAGCAAAGTGCTATAACCACCAAGCCATGTCCTAGGCACTGGCTAGATCCTCTTCAGTTCTCCTTTGGAAACTCACTGGGCAGCCAAGAAAGGGAGATATATGAGGCTTGGAGGAAGTATGCAAACCAGACTATGTATGGTTTAGGGAAGGGGCATCAAAATAATTGGCCCTGCAGGCAATTAGGGAAGTGTTACTAGTGAAAAATGTGATCCCTTTGGTCAGTAACAGATGTGGAACACCCCCACCCCCCTAAAACCCAGAGCTTTACAAGAAGAGGCAGTGCATTAGTTTGACAAGGCTTTGCAGTGTCTGTATTGATCAGGTGCTTCAGTGGGGCTTTTTGGCACTTTTATCTAAAAACTAATGCACCACCTCTTCTGGGTTTACACTGCACTTGGTGCAGGTATGCACTGAGCTTAAAGTAAAGTACCCGTTTTTTTCCCCCACTGTCAGCACCCTTTGTGTATTTAGCCCTTATCCTCTCCCTGTCTCAGTTCCCCATCTATAAAAATAATCAGAGCTTTTCTTGTTTATTTTGGGCAGCCACACTGATCTCTAACATAAGGAACAATTCTCAGTCTAGGCTACATGTAAGACCAGTATTCTCAAAGTCAGATAGGGCTCCCAGAAAAAGGGATATACAGAATCAGACATCACTTTTGAAATTTTTTTGGCCTAGCTATTGAGTTTTGACCCATATACCATTTTATTTATATCTATTTATTTATTAGATTTATACCCCACCTATCCAAAAGGCTCAGAGTGTCTTAATATTTATATATTATAGTTAAGCTTGCTCTGAATTGCAAGGCAAATGCAAACCTTTTACTATTGTTTGATCATTTCAAATGCAGTTCTAATGTTTGATGTTTTCCTCCACTTCTAATGTACTGCATTATTGGTCTGAAGTTTAGTCTCTATTATGGGAATCATTTAAGTGATAACATTTTAAACTGATCTACAGACATCTTTTGATGACTATCATACATCTGACTGCAATAAATTTGTTTCCAGCAAAGAGAGAATTTTTTGGAACAGATGAAAATAACACTTTAAATTTCCAGTGTAAATAAATTACTTAATATTTAATATCTAACCAAGCTAGGGAGGAACAACTGTTATTTATTTTAAGGCTCAGCTTCTAAGGAGAAGAAAGAAAGAAAGCTGGAGGACAATCGATTCATTAGTAAATGATTCCAATATGGAGCATGTCCACTTAAGCCGTGAGAAGAATGGCTGTAAATGCACTGTTTAAACTTATCTATCTTAAAAGACAGCTACTTATAGGTTCATTTAATTTGACTTCCTACATGGCCTCTGCAAATAAACAGAATGAATAAAAAGTTGGAAAAATGCGCTTGCTAACTCGCAGCTGTAAAAGTGTTTCATTATCTAAAATATTATCATTAAATATGAACTGTGGAGGCACTCAATTTATGACCCAGATATCTTGCTCCAGGCAGACCCAAACCCTCAGACCAACCATGACTTCTCCATTCAATAATAGGCAAATTTTATTGATACACAGTGATAGCAGATAAGAATAATGCAGTCAAGGCAAACAAAATCCCGCCCCGCCCCGCCCAGCCCCGCCTGCCACCGATTCTATATCTACCAGTTCTAGGATTCACAGAGAGAAGTTACATCTGGCCAGTGTGAGCTTCACCCCATGGTTCTTTCTTGAATGTCAGATGTCAGCAGCCTGGAGGTCAAGTGGCGAGGCCCACCCTGCCTCCCCCAAAGAGGTGAGTGAAATGGGCTAGTGGTGTGCCCTGTGTCCATGGTAGCCTCAGGTTCCCCCCTCGGGGACACTTTGCTGCTCTGAAATCCTTCCTTTACTATTCTTTCCCTCCTCTGATGACTCTTCATTTTCGGGTATCGTTGGTTGGTTTCCCTGTGATCGTTATACTGTCCATGTTTTATCCTGTCAGCATATTCCTTTGTTTCCCAAACCCATCACATGCACACATCTTAATTTGGGCATGCTCTGGCCTCCTAATTTGGCCCATCCACCGAAACGGGAAATTCCTAGGGTTCTGTAGCTATCACTGTGACCTGGTGCCAAAGCAGCAAGCCTGTCTCATGTTATGGAGCACTATTTGGATGTTTTTAATGTCCCAGGATGTGTATGCCTGCAGGCCTCAAAGGAAACTGTCACAAACAAGCTTTTAGAAATGAATTAACCCTTGCTGTTTCCTTGGACCATTTTTCTACTGTATACCTATTTTACCTACAATCCAGTTCCCAAAAGCAAACCTCTAAATATCATGTTCTAGCTATCAAACTGTTGCTACAGGTAAGATATTAACAGGTAGTTTTTTCTGCAAGTAACCAATAAGAAATATCCCAAGTCATATACACAGAAACTAATACAGAGGCTGGAAGTGGGGTTAGAACCCAAGACGGTTAATGTAAAAAAATATGAATTCTCCTACTCAAGCAAACTAAAAAATAATCATATTGGATACATACCTCCCCCCAATTTGTCTCTGCAGGTATTTGGTACTCAGAAGTATTTAGGTCTTATAGTTTAGACCTCCTGCCATACATGTCTGGCATGGCAGGAGGCATGATGTTTGGGATGAATCAAAAATTTCCTCTGATCCCAATTGCAGTATTATTTTAATGTGTGTTTGGGGCTTAAATGAGTTTCAGTGTATTTACTACTTCCCCTAGCTTGGTGTCATCTGAAAACCTGCTGAGGGTGCACTCTGTGCCATCTTCCATGTCATTGATGAAGAAAATGAACAAAACTGGTCCCAGGACCGACCCCTGGGGCACTCCACTTGATACCAGCTGCCAGCTAGACATTGAGCCATTTACTACTACCCTCTGAGCCCGATGAACCAGAGAGTTTTCTGTCCACCTGACAGTCCATTCATCCAACACATACTTCCTTAGCTTCCCTGGGAGAATGTTGTGGGATATTGTATCAAAAGTCTTGGTAAAGTCAAGGTATACCACATCCACCAGTCTCTCTGCATTCATACAGCCAGTCATCTCATCATGGCAATCAGAAGGCAATCAGGTTGCCATCACAGAAGGCAATCATGACTTGCACTTGGTGAATTCGTGCTGACTCTTCCATTTCTAAGCACTTCTTTTCCACCAGGTGCTTATAAATTGCTCTTTTGAGGACCTGCTCCATGACTTTTCCAGGACTGAGGTGAATCTGACCAGCCTGCAGTTCTCTGAATCCTTCTTCTTCCCTTTCTGTAAGATGGGTACTATATCCACCCTTTTCCAACCATCCAGGACCTCTTGAGATTGCCATGAGTTTTCAAAGATGATGGCCAGTGACTCTGCAGTCACATTGGCCAACTTGCTGAGCACCCTCGGATACATCCCATTTAGCACCATGGACTTGTGTACGCCCAGCTTTTCTAAATAGTCCCTAACCTGTTCTTTTGCTGCAATTGGCTGTTCACCTCTTCCCCAAACTGTGTTGCCAGGTGCCTGGGAGCTGACTTTGCCTGTGAAGACTGAGGTGAAAAAGGCATTGAGTACTTGAGCCTTTTTTACACCCTCTGTCACAAGGTTACCTCCCCCATTCAATAAGGAACCCACACTTTCCCTGACCTTCCTCTTGTTACCAATATACTTGTAGAAACCCTCCTTGTTACCCTGCACATCCCTTGTTAGCTGCAACTCCAATTGCACTTTGACCTTCCTGACTTCATCCTTGCATGCCCAAGCAATGCTCTTTGACTCCTCCCTATTTATTTGTTCAAGTTTCCCCTTTCTTATAAGCTTCCTTTCTGTGATTAAGCTTACTGAAGGGTTTCCTGCTAAGCCACACTGGTCTTCTGCCATACTTGCTAGTTTTTCTGTACATCAGGATGGTTTATTACTGCTCCCTCAGTCAGGTTTCTTTAGAGTATAGCCAGCTCTTCTGGAGTCCTCTCCCCCTCAGACTGGCCTCCCAGGGGATCCTGCCCAGCAGTTCCCTGAAGGAGTTGAAGTCTGCTTTTCTGAAATCCAGGGTCCTAACTCTGATGCTCTCTTTCCTTACGTTACTCAAGATCCTCAACTTGATCATCTCATGGTTGCTGCTGCCAAGATGCCATCCACTACTACATTCCCCACCAATGCTTCCCTGTTTGTGAGTAGTAGGTCAAGAAGAGCATGGCCCCTAGTTGGCCGCTCTAGCACTTGCACCAGGAAGGTGCCCTCAAATCGCTCCAAAAACTAAGTGGATTGCCTGTGCACTGCTGTATTGTTCTCCCAGTAGATGTCAGGGTGGTTGAAGTCCCCCATGAGAACCAGGGCCTGTGATCGGGAAACTCTGCTTGCTGTTTGAAGAAAGCCCCATCCACCACTTTGTCCTGGCCTGATGGTTTATAGTGGACCCCACCATGACCCTTGTTGCTCTCCCTCTGACCCTAAGCCAGAAACTTTCAACAGGCCTATCTCTAGTTTCATACTGGAATTCTGAGCAATCATACAATTCTTTTATATAAAGTTCAACTCCTCTTCCTCTTCTGTCCTCCCTGTCCTTCCTGAAAAGTTTATGCTCATTCATGACAGTGCTCCAGTCATGTGACCTATCCCACCAAGTCTCTGTGATTTCAATCATGCATAGTTCCTTGACTGTGTGAGGACTTCCAATTCTTCCTTCTTGTTTCCAAGGCTCCACGCATTCATGTACAGGCACCTAAGGGAACTAGCAGATTTCCCATATTTCTCAGGAAGAATGAGAATGCTTCTCCTGTTGCCCACTCCTGCTTGCACATCCTCCAGGTCACCCGCTTCTCCACTTACCTCAGGGCTTTGGTCCCCATTCCCTGATGAATCTGGTTTCAAATGGGATAAACTTTTCAGCTTTCAAGCTAATTCAGTTCCTCTTACTGTCTAAGCTGTCAGTGCTCTGGACTACAAAATCTGTGTAATTCTACTCTTTGAAACATTCAGGATTTATCACAGTAGTTTTTGTGTGGTGAAACAGTTTCTTGCTTCAAATGGAACAAGGCTGATTTAGTGTAATGACTTTCATGTAAATAATCTCAACTATGTTAGTAATTAGCTTCCATGCTATAGCAGGATTGAAGTGTTGTTGTAACTGTGAAATATCCAAGAAGAAAAGATTTTTTGTGACTTGAGGAATGGCCCTTGATGCCTGAAAGCTTGTATAGCCACTCTCCCAGCTATAAAAGATATCACAAAAATTCCTTGCCTCTTGGTAATTAACATTATTTCTACACCACTAGAACTAAACTTAGTAGTGAAATACAGGTACACAATATACATTTTAGTTATTCAGAGTATTTGGACTTGAGCATGTATTTTCTGAGAAGCATGTCAACACTTAGATAAATAATACATGCATCACTTAGGTAAATAATACATGCATAAAAATTAATTTTTGACATATTGGTTAGAAGTGACAGCTCAGCTTCACAGTTGCAGAGACTGGTTTCTTGTAAGAGTTCATTCAGGTGAGTCATTCAAGTTGTTTGACAACTGTAATCCATTTTGCATTAGTCTCCCTAGATAGGAGACAGAGTTAATAGGTGCTTGCCAGGCACCTAGTTGTTATGAAGGAAGAGTTGTTACAATTATTGCTAGTCATGTAGTTACAGTCCCATTCACGGTCCCTTGTCCAGACATTTTGGCTTCGTGGTATTATATAGTGAAACCATGGACATTTTCTACATCTTCTACTGAGCAGCAATGCCTGGATCCTTTCCAATAAAGCTGACACAAGCCATTCAAAAAGTGACTTCTACTTCCCACGAAGACATGAAATTTCCAACCTTTTCATCATACTGTCAGGAAATGCGAGTTCCTTTATTCTTTTTTGTGAAGAATTCCAGTGTCTTCATACAAATCATTTTGTGCCACACCAACTATGCTGTAGGGTGAACATCTGTTAGCTTAGCTTCGCTTTGCAACCCAGTTCCTCGTGTTACTTTTCCTGAGATACACATGTAGAAGCCAGAGCTTGAGGATAACTGGAGAGAGACATTCAGCCTGAGAAGGGTTCTGAGAAAGAGGCCTACAGATGGTCTCAGGAAACACTGTCAAAGGGATGAGAGTTTAGACAGGAAGTGGTCAATGGAAGTTAAGTAGAAGTCTGAGTAGCATTGAATTTTGCTGCTTATTTCAGGGTCTCTTGACTGTAGTTCCATGGAGAGAAGGCTTGAGATCCCCATAATATTGCCCCACCATGCTGGTATAGAAAACATAGCATAAATAGTGAGGAGTATTCTCAAAGCATGGCTGAGGTAGGACAGAGTGACTATGAGATGAAACAGGGCCATTCTACCACAAAATAGCAGACAAAAGTTTAAGTCTGGAATAGGTGGGGAAACTAATTAATAAAATTATGTGTTCCCTGAGATGGAAAAGATCAGTTTTGAGTTAAAAAAAAATTGTTTGGGTTGGCAAACTTGGGGGACGGGGGGCGGGATGTCATGATAGGCATCTGATACAGGACACAAAACCAGGAGGAGGAAGAGGAAGAGGCCTTCTTTAAACCACTGACAGAAACTGCCAAATCACAGGACTTAGTTTTCATAGGGGACTTTAATTATCAGGGCATTTGCTGGGAGGGCAACCTAGCAGTGCACAAGTAGTTCATCACAGTTCTAGAGTGTTGAGGATAATTTTTTGATACAAATGGTAGAGAAGCTGTGGGGAAGCTCTTCTTGACCTACTGTTCACAAATAGGGAAGAAATGGTTGAGAAGGTGAAGGTGGAAGATAATTTGGGTGACACTAACCATGAAATGATAGAATTCAAGGGCTCCTATGCACATGCAGGGAGGCTGCTTCAACATGCTGGATTTACAGCACATTGGAGCAGGCTCAATTAATTGAGTTTGCTGGAGCATAGTAATTACTGTACTCCAGAAGACTCCAGCGTC
>NW_005841848.1:1727944-1729822 GCF_000455745.1 Alligator sinensis | reverse complement strand
GTGCTTTAACTAAAGTTTGTTTGATGAACTTTAGTTAAAGCACCTCCACAGCCATTTTGCACCATGAGTATGCTGATACACAAGATACTTCAGGTGCTTTGATTAGTGTGGCTTTTGCAGCAGTGCTAATTAACCCTCCCACCCCGCCTCATGAGCACAACTGTAAATGCCCCAAGATCCTATGGTGAGGAAGGAAGGAGAACAGCAAAATAAGGACATTATACTTCAGAAAAGCAGAATTTAACAAACTCAGGGAACTAATAGGCAGGACCCCCTGGGAAGAAAGTCTGAGAAAAAGGAGTCCAGGGGAGCTGGCTGTGCTTTAGAGAGACCCAGAAGCAAACTATTGTGATGCAACTGAAGAAATGGAAGCATAACAGGAGACCAGTCTGGGTAGACAGAAATCTCTTCAATGAGTTGAAACTCTTTGAATCCTATAAAAAACGAAAAATTGGTCATATCCAAGGAACTAAGTATTGTGCAAGCATGCAGGGAGGAAATTAGAAAGGCCAAGGCACAATTTGAGATGCAGCTGGCAAGGGAGATATAAGGCAATAAAAAAGGATTCTACAAGTATGTCAAAAGTAAGAGGAAGTCCATAGAAACTGTAGGTCACTTATGAAATGCAAAACACAATTTAGTTACAGATGGTTCAGAGAAGGCTGAAATTTTTAATACCTTTTTAATTTTAATCTTCAAAACCAGGGGCAGCTACCAGATGACAAGTATAGTTGGCAGTGAAGATAGGGAAGGAGGCAAACAGCTTAGAGTAGTAGAAGGACAGGTTAGGGATTACCTACAGAAGCTAGATGCTGTCAAGTCAGCAGGGCAAAATGGGATGCAGCGTAAAATGCTGAAGAAATTGGTTGAAGTAATTTCAGAGCCATTGATTACCTTCTTTGAGAACTTGTAGAGGTTCCAGATGACTGGAAAAAGGCCCATCTTTAAGGAAGAGAAGAAGGAGGATCTGGAGAATTACAGGTCAATCAGGTAATACAGGTCAAGATATCTGGGAAGACTCTGGCACAGGTCCTCAAGGAATCTACTGGGAAGCACCTAGAAGAGAACAAGGTGATCAGGAAGACCCAGCATAGATTCACCAAGAGCAAGTCCTACCTGACCAACCTGATTTTCTTCTATGATTAGGTGACAGACTCTGTGGATTGGGGGAGAACAGTGTATATGATATACCTGGATGAAGGTCTTTTGACATCGTCTCCCATGATAGTCTCATTAACAAGTTAAGGAAATGCAAACTAGATGGAAGTCCTGTTAAGTGGATACATAACTGGTTGGATCAGCATACTGAATAAGTAGTCCTCAATAGCTCAATGTCTACATGGGAAGAGGTATCAACTGAAGTTATCCAGGAGTCTGTATTGAGTCTGGTATTGTTTAGTATCTTCATTAATGATTTCAGTGATGAGATTGAGTGCACAATTAACAAATTTATAGACAACACCAAGTTGGGTGGAGTTCCAGACACTCTGGAGGGTAGGGCGGGGATCCAGAATGACTTGGATAGATTAGAAAAAAATGGTCTGCAATCAATCAGATGAGATCCAACCAGGACAAGTGCCAAGTCCTGTACTTGGGATGGAATAATTCCATGCACAAATACAGACTAGAGAATGAATGGCTATGCTGCAGTACTGCAGGGAAGTAGGACCTGAAGCTCACAGTCAACCATAAGATGGGAATGAGCCAACAGTGTGCTCTTGTTGCAAAAAAAGATAACAGCATTCTGGGTGTATTAATAGGATTTTCACTTCCAAATCAAGGGAAATTATTTTTCTACTCTATTCAGCCCTGGTGAGGCATTACTCAAAATACTGTGTCCCTTTTTGCACCCTATACTTCAAGAAGAATGTGAACAGT
>NW_005841848.1:1709163-1727934 GCF_000455745.1 Alligator sinensis | reverse complement strand
AGTGTAGCACAGAGCAATAAAAATGATTGTACCCTGGGAAATGAGAAAAAGCTAAAAGAGCTAAGATTATTTAGTCTGGAGTAGAGAAGACCACAGGCAGAACCGATAGCAGTCTTCAAATGCCTGAAGAGCTATTAGAGAGAGGATGAAGATGGGCTTTTCTCCATGGCCATAAGTAGGGCCCTACCTAATTCATGGCAGAAATTGGCTGTGCTTCAGCTCCTTTAATTTTTCAGGTTCCCTCATGTGCCTCTCCACTGCTGATTGGTGGAGGAGTTCCACTTGCAGCTTGCTTCTGATTGGCCACGAATTGAAAATCACGGTTTTAAACTCGGCATCACTTTTGCCTTCCAGCTGCTGATTGGCCAAGGGATTCTGGTGGCCCCATGCTTGCTGCTGACTGGCAGGGTGGCAAAATGGTGTCATGTTTAAAACCACAGTTTTTGCTTCCCTGTCAATCAGGAATGAGCTGCAAGTGGGGCCCCTCCACTAGTCAGTAGCAGGCAGGGGGGCAGGGCATGCAGGGGAACCTGCAAGATTAAAGAAGCTCCAGTGCAGCCCATTTCCACTGTGAATTTGGTAGGGCACTAGCCATAAGGGACAGGACAAGGAACAATGGCCTCAAGCTTCAGTAGGAGAAATTTAGACAAAAAGGAATTTTCTTACTATGAGGGTGGTCAACCATTTAGAACAGGATACCTAGAGAAAAGGTGGAATCCCCATCCTTGGAAAATGTCATGATCAGGTGAGACAGACAGTTGGCTAGGTCAGTTTAGTCAGGGATGATCCTTCCTTGAGCAAGAAGCTGGACTGGATGACCTCATGAGGTCCCTTCCAGCCCTACTTTTCTAAAGCTTATCTTCTAGACCTATGCAAGGATATCAAGCCCCTTATCCTTATTCACAGATCGATAAACAAAAGAAAGTTAAAAGACCAATTCAGATAAGGTGTTTATCTGAACCTTATGCTAACCAAGTATCTAAATTATCAAATCATTGCATCAGTAGAATTGGTGGGTAATCTCAATAAAACAGACTTTCATAAATCTTGCGGTATTCCCACACCCAGTCTGGCCTCAAATAATATTTTACAGACTATTTTAGCACTGTGGTCCAAAAGCACACCATCCCACAAGAATGTAAAGCAATTTAAAACATTTTACTCAGCATTCTCATAAAATAAGCTTCTACTCAGGTTTGGTTTCAAATTTGGGTTGTTGTTCTGACTGACTCTTGTTTTAACCTAAATGTCTTGCCACCTCCAGTCAAGTTTGATAACATTTGCAATGCAACAACTATTGCAAAACAGTACTGCACTTTGCAGGCCATTTCCCCTGCAGGGAACAAATACATTTCTCAGCCAATCCCCACACCAATTCTAGGATTAAATGAAGGCTGCCTTGCCATCAGTAGAAGTTGGACAGCATACTGAGCACTAAATATTACCAGGTGCAATGAATCCATGGGGTACTTGACTTCTTGTAACATGACAATATTGACAGTGTCCTTTCCCCCTAGCCATGGCCTGGACAATAGACATTTGGAAGAAGATTAACCTGGACATTTCTTATTTTATGGATCATTAAATATAATAGCAATACTGGCAAAGCTTCCAGATGATAAGACAGGTTTGGGACTCCAAAAATAAAATTGTCACAATGTCACATACTGTACTCTCACTTAATTCATTTGTAGCTGGTGTACTTTAGAGAGGTGATATTAGTTAGCAAAAGCAAGGGCCAGTTTATAATTCACAGACATTGGATTGGTCCCAGTTTACAGCTGTACTGTCTTAGAATCTTCTATGCCCAAATATTTTTAGCAGGCTCTATTCTTTAAACCCATAGACTCATAGAAAATTAGGTTTGGAAGGGATCCCAAGAGGTCATCTAGTCCAACCTCCTGCTCAAGGCAGGACTATCCCCAAGTATATCATCCCAGCCAAAGCTTTGTCTAGCTAGGTCTTAAAAACCAGTTCCAGGTCTTAAAAACCTGTTCCAGTGTTTTACTACTGTTCTAATAAGAAAATTATTTGTAATATCTAACATAAACTTCCCTTGCTGCAATTTGAGACCGTTGCTCTTTGTTTTGTCATCTGCCACCACTGAGAACAGTCTAGCAGCAAAATTCAAAGCAGCAGCAAAATTCCATGCTACTCAGACTTCCATTTCACTTCCATTGACTTCCTGCCTAAACTCTCATCCCTTTGACAGTGTTTCCTGAGACCATCTGTAGGCCTCTCTCTCAGAACCCTTCTTAGGCTGAATGCCTCTCTCCAGTTATCCTCAAGCTCTGGCTTCTACATGTGTATCTCAGGAAGATCATTATAGGTCTCTGATTAAGCCACAGGCCTCTCTTTATATACCATACAACTGCAGATCTTACTATGGTCACCCAATTTCTAGACCATCAGTCCCATTATAGGTGGCAAGTTAAACAGGCACAGGTGAAGCTGAGGTCAGTCCCCTTAAACCATGGATATCAAACTCACTTTGTTCCCCAGGTCAAATCCAGATGGCAGGGCTGAATTCAGACGTTAGGAGTGGGGTTGGCAGGGCATTTAATGTAGTCTTTTCTCAACCCCCACAATAAACACACTTGCCCAATGGAACGCTTTCCCCTAGGGCCTGACCCAAAAATTTCAGTCCCTTTACTAGCCCCACAGAGGATACAATTGTCACCTTGGGTCCTCCACGATCCGCTGGCTGGAAAATTGGCTCCAGGGTCGGACCCAGAGGGTAGTAATCGATGGAAGTCACTCATCGTGGTGTCCTGTGACCAGTGGGGTCCCCCAAGGCTCTGTCCTTGGACCCATACTGTTCAACAACTTCATTAATGATGTGGACACTGGAGTCAGAAGCGGACTGGCCAAGTTCGCCGATGACACCAAACTTTGGGGCAAAGCATCCACACCAGAAGACAGGCAGGTTATCCAGGCTGACCTGGACAGGCTCAGCAAGTGGGCGGACGAGAATCTGATGGTGTTCAACGCCGATAAATGCAAGGTTCTCCACCTTGGGAAAAAAAACCCGCAGCATCCTTATAGGCTCGGCCCAGCTATGTTGGCTAGCACTATGGAAGAAAGAGACTTGGGGGTCATCATTGACCACAAGATGAACACGAGCTTGCAATGCGATGCGGCAGCTAGTAAAGCGACCAAAACTCTGGTTTGCATCCATAGATGCTTCTCAAGCAAATCCCGGGACGTCATTCTCCCCCTGTACTCGGCCTTAGTGAGGCCGCAGCTGGAGTACTGTGTCCAGTTTTGGGCTCCACAATTCAAAAAGGATGTGGAGAAGCTTGAGAGAGTCCAGAGAAGAGCCACGCGCATGATCAGAGGTCAGGGAAGCAGACCCTACGATGACAGGCTGAGAGCCCTGGGGCTCTTTAGCCTGAAAAAGCGCAGGCTTAGGGGTGATCTGATGGCCACCTACAAGTTTATCAGGGGTGACCACCAGCATCTGGGGGAACGTTTGTTCACCAGAGCGCCCCAAGGGATGACGAGGTCGAATGGTCACAAACTACTTCAAGATCGTTTCAGGCTGGACATAAGGAAGAATTTCTTTACTGTCCGAGCCCCCAAGGTCTGGAACAGCCTGCTGCCGGAGGTGGTTCAAGCGCCTTCATTGAACACCTTCAAGATGAAACTGGATGCTTATCTTGCTGGGATCCTATGACCCCAGCTGACTTCCTGCCCTTTGGGCGGGGGGCTGGACTCGATGATCTTCCGAGGTCCCTTCCAGCCCTGATGTCTATGAAATCTATGTGTTACCTCAAGGCTGGTGCTCCAGGTTCAAGAGCAGGGATCCTGGTTTACTCTGTTTAAAAATTGGAAATCCTCTGATTTATAAAAAAATGGTGAATTCTCTGATTAAAAAACCCAAAATCCATGTTTTCCTACAATTAAAATGAAATTCCTACAATTAAAATGAAATGAAATGATATTTATATAGGTAACACAATGTTTTATTAATATATTTACAATTTTAAAGTGTTTTGGAAGCCTACCAGTATCTCAGTCACTATAAATACCTATAAATTTTGGCATTTAATTTTGGGTTTTTTATTATGGAAAATCAGATCTCCCCCTACCCCCTTTACTCACCAGGACATAGGTCCAGCTCTGGCTGTCTCCCCCACAACTGCTTTCTGGCTGAGCAGCCCAGCTGCACCAGTGCCCTGCCCATGACATTACCTCTTGCTCCTGAACCACAGCCCCACAAGCTCTGCTGGTGCCCCTCAGTCATAACCCACAGTCCACTGGCCCTGCTGGTGCCTCTCACTCCCCACCCCCGGTCCCCCACCCCCTCCAGCTCTGCTAGAGGGGGCCCTCAGCTGCCAGGACTACAGGGCCAGGGACCCAGGTCCGCAGCCCCCTGCCCCCCACCCCCACCAGGCAGCACCTGAGCCCTCGTTGCTGCCTGTGGGAAGTGGCAGATGCTGCAGCCAGAGTGGAGCACAGAGTGGAGTCCAGCTCCTTCTCCCCCATAAGCAGCACAACCAAAGCAAAGCCTATGGGGAAGGGGCAGATACGGGCTGCCCGCTGTGGGCTTGGGGCTCCCTACCCTGCTGCCCTCCCCTGGGTGCCCCCACAATCCAGCGGGTGGGACCTGGTATGGCAGGGCAAAGCGGGTAGGGAGGCTTGGTGTTGCTGCTGGGATCCCTGTGCCACCATGCATATGGCACCCCGTGCCTGATCGCCCTCCTCCCATTCTTCTGAGCCCCTTGCAGGCTGGAGCTTAGCCAGACTGCAAGGGGAAACCCACCGTTTCCTGCATTTTTCTCCTTTGAAAAGAGAAGACCTGCTGTTTTCTCCTTAAAATGAGAAATTCCACATTTTATTCTGTTTTTCCATGGTGAATGAAAAACCAAGATCCCTGTTCATGAGTTCCCATACATATGCTACAATGTATTCCATACGGCATCTTCTTGGGTGGGGTTGTTGTGTATCTATTGAAAATTATGCTCTTAAATTGCTACAGGCAGTCAATCCTAAACTCTTCAACATATTTATTCATTTATAAATAAATTGAATAGAATGAGGAAAATAATGTCCTTCAATTGACAAGGAGGAAGAAAGTGCAGGCTTTTGCCCATCTTCAGATTTAGAGAAAGAGTGGCCCAATTACCCACCTTTCCACATAGTTTTTCAGTTAAAAAAACAAGGTTGGGGCTGACTTTTTTCCTTTGGCACCTAGGATCCTTTTAATAGATTCTTATCATTTAGGGGCAAAAAAGTCTACTGTAATAATCAAGTCTGACATTCTGCATTACACAGGCCATAAGACTTCTCTGAATTCATTATTGATTAAATTAGACCATCTCTCCTAGGAAAAAAGTCAACTACAATTAATAATCTCTAGAGATGGCAAATCCACCACAGCTCATAGCATGTTTTTTCCAATGGTTAATCACCCTTGTTAGTAAAACATGCATCTTATCTCTAGTCTGTCTGTCCATCAATAACTTTCAGCTATTGGATGTTGTTATGACTTTTTCTGATAAATTAAAGATTCTTTTATAAACAAATTTCTATTCTCCATGTAGATACTTATAGAGTATATTTACACAGCAGTCATGGCAGTATCTACAGTATAATATAAACTATTAATAAACTAGTTAGCTCTTCTGGCTGCTCAGCTCTGCACAGGTTGCAAAACCCACATGAGAAGCCTACACTGAGCATCAGGCTGTGAAGTAACTGGAGTGTAAACATACCTATAGACCCAGTCACTTTTCCACAGTTTGTGTGGCTTGAGTCTTTGAAAATAAGGCTTGTATTCCAATCCTTCAGTCATTCTCATGGCTTTTCTTTTAACCTTCCTCAGTTTTCCAACTTCCTTCTGCAACTGTGGATGCTAGAACTGGATGCAGTGTTCCAGTGGCAGCTGATAATTGCCAGTGCCAAATCTGGAGGGGATTCTCTTCTTACCACTATTCAGCATGTCCAAGGATCACTTTAACTCTTTCAGCCACAGTGTCACACTGGAGACTGCTGTGAAGCTGATAATTCACCCTGGTCCCAATTCTTTTGTTAGGGTTATTGCTTCCCAGCCTAGGGAACCATTTTACAACTCTGGCCTAGACTGTTTATGACTTATGTTTATGACTTATGTTTGATTGTACTAAAACATGCAGTGTTTGCTTGGTTTACCATGCAATTCAGATGGTGCTGTATCCACCATGATCTGCTTCCTTCCTTATTTATCACTCCCTTAATCTTTGTATCATATGCACACTTTATTAGTAATGATTTTATAATTTCTTCCAAGTTATTGATAAAAATGTTAAATTTCATAAAGGCAAGAAATGAGTCCAGCAGTACCCCGTGAGAAACACTTGTTCATGATGGTTCTTTTTTTATATGCTAAGACCCACTAGTTAGCTAGTTTTTAATTCTTTTAATGAAATGTTAATTAATTAAATGATTAGTTTGTATCCTTCAAGTTTCTTAACTAACATATTGTGCAGTAGCAAGTCAAATACTTTAGAGAAGTATAAGTATTTTACATCAACACTATTATTTTATTGACTACATTGTAATCTCAGCAAAAAAAATCTAAGGTCTATAGATAAATGCATGTTGATTGACATTATTCTTGTTTTTATCTGCCTTTAATTCTTTATTAATCAATTGCCATATTAACTGTTTTAAATTTTGCTTAGGATCAATGTCAAGCTGACAGGCCTGTCTTTACCTGTGTCATCCTCCTTATCCATTTTACAAGTGGAATAATAATAGCTTTCTTCAGTCCTCTTGGACCTCCAGTTTGTTACTGGAAATCAACATTAACAGCTAATGTTGCTTCAAGGCCAGCTCTTTTAAAACTCTTGGGTTTTAAAAAACCTATCCAGGCTTGCTGATATGAAAATGTCTAGCTTTTGTTGCTGCTGTTTGACTGAACGATAGGGTGGATGAAGCCACTGGAGATGCAGGGCTAAAATACCACAGTTTTTAAATGTGACAGTTACACCTTTGTAAGTAGGATAATAGATATATTGGAGGATCTCTGAAATGTGCAAAGAGAGGGAGATGTCCAGGCTCTGATTCACCAAAACATTGCATACTGCTCTGAGATGTTTAGTGCCGGAGACTGCCATTGACTCCAGTGGAGATGAGGTGCTTAGCACCTGCTTGCTTATAGGATTTTGCCTTGAATTATTTACTGAAGTATAAACCGACAAAATTAGGTGAAGTGTTCCCCCAAAATGTTCTTGGCGTGTGGTCTGGTCTGCTATATCACTCTTATTTTGATAAATCCTGTTTATAAAATCTAATTAAAGCATTTATAATCAAAAGCTTTTGATAGAAAATCTGTTTAGGATAAATCCGTTTTGGATGGAGTCTGCCATTTCTAGTAGAAAAACTTTACCCATTTATCTAACAGTTTTGTTAGTGCTGATCACACATTCCCAAGTCCCTTAATGGATAAAAACCACACAAAGAGCAGCTAACAATTGCCAAGACATTGAGAAGGAAATGATAGCAACAGTCTGCTCCAGCTTTTTCCTCAGTTTCTTGCATTCAAGGTCACAGAGAACTCTTGGTAGAGCAAGGAAGTAAGTCTAGCAGCCCATCCTTCCTTGCTATGCCACTAGAAGATTTCTTTTGTTCTGGGCTGATTCTCCTAGAGCTAGATAAATTAATTCCATGGGCACATTCTGCCAGTGGTGTGATGCAAAGCAGCTGTACTGCCCCAGATAATCTGGGACCAATTCATTAGAGGCCTGAGACAAATCTCATTGAAGTGAGTGGCAAAATTCTCATTGACTTTGAGTGCACTAGGATCAGACTCTAGGGCCAGATCCTCAGATAGGGTAAATTAATTCTGTTGATGCCAGTTGAACTGCACTAATTTACACAAGCTGAAGATCTGGCCCTAAATTGCATTTTGTACACATTAAAGTAATTCTGTCTTCTGAATGAGACTATTCTACTTCTAAAGAAAGGGTTTATAATGCTCTAACAACTTGAGTTAATATATTATTCATTCATTCTTGATCTTTTGTGTCACTAAAGTATTGTATCATATTTTAGAATGAAACAAGTATAATTTAATAATTTTAGTTAAAATTTTAATTATTTTTGTATGTTGAGGATTACAAGATTAAATTCAGTTGGGTGGGGTATTAAAAGCCATAGACTGTCAATAAAGATGTCAGCTTCTTAAGCTCAGAACTTAACCATTTTGCTCCAAGAGGTATTTCTGAAGCTTCCATTCACATCGGTCAAAATATCAAACAATCAGTGTTCTTACTATTATGGCTTTGTATATGTATTTAGGGTCCAATACTATGAAGAACTTTAACATGTGAACTTCAAACACACAAGTTGTTTTTTTGCTAAAGCCCTCCATCCTTTTGGTTCCCACATAGACTATACAGCAGACTCTTTTAATGCACAGATCCTAAATGATCACATGATATATAACATATATTAATGTTCTTACAAATGAGTGTATCCCTCAACATTCTCAAAAGGTGGTAAATGTGGAGCTCACTACAGGCCCTCGAATTAGGAATGCTGCTTTATCCCCTTGAGATGTAACCAGCTGAAGATAGAT
This sequence comes from Alligator sinensis, assembly GCF_000455745.1. Taxonomy (NCBI): domain Eukaryota; kingdom Metazoa; phylum Chordata; order Crocodylia; family Alligatoridae; genus Alligator; species Alligator sinensis. The sequence continues at coordinate 1,719,371 of NW_005841848.1, read as the reverse complement.
CCGACTCTGGGAAACAGGAGAAAGTAGGGCATTGAGCAAGGAAGGCACCAGGCAATTTAGGATTTTGAATTGGATTGAAAACTCTTTTGAGAAAAAATCATGGATGATCACTATAACCCCCCACCCCTTTTTTTTCTTTTCTCCCACAAATTTTTGTTAGCTCTTAGAAACCAAAGTATCATAGATTCATAGATTCATAGATGTTAGGGTCGGAAGGGACCTCAACAGATCATCGAGTCCGACCCCCTGCATAAGCAGGAAAGAGTTCTGGGTCTAGATGACCCCAGCTAGATACTCATCTAACCTCCTCTTGAAGACCCCCAGGGTAGGGGAGAGCACCACCTCCCTTGGGAGCCCGTTCCAGACCCTGGCCACTCTAACTGTGAAGAAGTTCTTCCTAGTAGTACTATATCATAGTATAATAGTAGCTAGGGTCAGAAGGGACCTAAACAGATCATCAACTCCGACCCCCTGCCTTGGGTAGGAAAGGATGCTGGGGTCATATGACCGTAGTCAGGTGTCTATTCAGCCTCCTCTTAAAGACCCCCAAGGTAGGAGCAAGCATCACTTCCCTTGGAAGTTGGTTCCAGGTCCTAGCCCCCCTAACCATAAAATAATGTCTCCTGATGTCTAGCCTGAACCTGCTCTCTATCAACAAAGGTCACAGTGAAGCCTATAGCAATTTTGCCATTGGCTTCAGTGGAACCAGTCATTTAAATAATACTTGAGATTTTATTTCTGGTCTAGGTTTGGGGGCTGAAGAGCACCTGGAAAGTGGCATTTGTGTGTTCTCATTTTTAGTGAATGCTATTCTTGGACATCCTTGCTACTACCTTCCTAGGTCTTCAAGCGTGTACATTCCTATATGTAATTTTAGATAGAGGAATGGCCATAGACTACTCATATAGTAAAACATTGTTTTCACAGGTAAGTTCTGTAAACAACTTTTTTGCAAAGGAATCTTCAGAATATTTGTTATTTGTAATTTCCACAAACTTATGTTGCTGTTGATTGATTTTGTTTCTGTAGAAAAAAAATCTTGTTAGTTTTTGTCTCAGCCTGTGGTAGTCACATTTTTCTCTTTACTTTACTCATGCTGGTAATGTAGAGCTTCATCCTGTATCCACTAAAGTCTATGGAAGAACTTCCCATTGACAAAATAGATATCAGCTCAGTCTATATAGTTCAGGGGTTCTCTTTTTCTGGTCATCATTTTTTTTCTCTAAGAGATGATTTCATGCAGTAACAGCTATTATCTGTTTATAATGTTTAATTCCAAAACAATGAATTTAAGAATGTTTGGAGAGAAAGCATATATTCTGATGTACCTTTTATATCCTAGCATGCTGTTGTGTGCATTCTTCTACTGAGTTTAACATTTTTGATTGGGAATACTTCTATTTATACCACGTTGCAGACAATGTTACTGCTTTTGGTAGACTTTGCAGAATTGGGCCTTTTAACAAGTTACAATAATTCACACCGTGTCATCAAGTTCATGATTTCAATTAGGGGTTGTGGATTGTTTTTTAATACAGTTTGGAACTGGGCTGCAATATCTGTACACTCCACTGGTTAGACAGGTTTGATGGAAAGAAGGAATCAATAATTTATGTTCCTTTTTAAAAATATTCATAAGTACATCACAAAAAGTATCAAAACTTCAGGAGAAAGGTGATATTATTATTTAATGCCTTGTTGATGAGGTTTATTTTGGTAAGCTTTTGACAGCACAAGCTAACATATCATCTTTGAGCTGACACAAACACTATCAAATGTGAAGGAACACATTGCAGTAAAAGATCTGCATCTAAAATGCATTTAACATAGCAAACTATTTTTTTTTTTAATTGGGTTTCAATTTTGCTGTCTTAAAATGCTGCCAAAGGACCTTCAAGCAAAAAATTTTGAAAGCATTGCTGCTGTTGTATGTTCTTCTCCCCAGTATAATTCAAAATTCCCAATTTCATTTTGCTTTCCACTCGGTATTGAAAAGGTATTTGTTGGTCTTTGTGCTCTAGATGAATGTCTTTATATTTCTATTGCTTTTGCAGCATTGCTGTTTGCATTACTCATTGCACTATGCTATTCATTTCAGCAGCCAAGAGCAAGGCCTCTTGCTTGTATTTTTCTCTTTTATTTCCTTTGTTTGGTATGTGAGGAGTGACTCACAATGCTCCAGAGGGCAGTGTTGCGCTGAAAGCTTTGGTTCTCTGAGCTTTGCCTTTGCACCTATTGGACATCAGGAGGATGGATGTTATTTACTCACATGCAGACTTGCTTAAATAGCCTTAAGTCTTAATCCTATAATGGCCTTGAAAACATACATTTTCTGATTGTAGCTTTGCAACCAACCCATTAACTGTGCTCATGCAGGTAGTGTGATTTTGAAAGTTTGTCAAAAGCTGAGGAGGTAGACTAAATCAATCTGAAAAAAATCCAGCCAAGAAAATCCCGATTATTTTAAATAATGACATGCCAGATTCACCCTGCAAGTTCAGTGAACTGAATGCCTTAAGTGAATATAGCACAATCATTTGATGGATTGAGGACCAGACCCTGTAAACTCTTTCAGACTTAAGCAGCATCTTTGCATCAAGTCTAGAAGTCAATCCTTGTCTAGGAGTGAACTGTACCCTCCTGTGCTAAGACTTTTGTGAGGGAGGCACAAGGGTGGAGGAGCACTGCAAGGCCACTCCAACAGACGTCTATTCAAACTCTCCCCCTGGGGAGTTGGCAGACGAGTTAGGTCCCATCCACTAACCATGTGGAATCTCTAAAATCCTGAGGATTTTGAAGGATCAAACAGAGATTAGAGCCATTAGCAGCAGCCCTGACACTCATCTGCTTCCTGATAGCACCTGTCCAAGAGTTTCACTGCCAGGGTGTCTTCTCACTGGCTGCTCCCAGACCTCTCCCCATGATGGGGCAAGGGATTCGTTACATGCAGGGGGCTGCAAACAACCCAAACCAAGCAACCAAACAAACAAACAAAACCCATCCAGGAACTAATTAGAATCTTCTCATTAGTATTTTCATTGCCTGACTCTGTTTCTGGTCCTCCTCCATCCCTACACCCAGAGTCTCTGACTGGGAGAGGAGTCTGCTCTTGAGACATAAGAGGGAGTTACTATAGAAACAGACAGTTTATCCTCCTGTTTGTGCAAAAGGTTTCAGCCCCAGGCACTAATGGGTTTTTTTCCATGTGCAGATCTAGAGAAAACTGATGTTTTCTCTAGACCTTACAGAGGTGATGCTCCTATGGAGATCAGTGAGTAAAGACTGAGTCAAAACTGAATTTGTGGCCCATTTTCTGAAAATAGCTACACATGAGAGTTAGGTTTTAAAAGTCTGGGGTCTACTAAAACACAGTGGTGATCTAGCTTCAAATATTAAAACATCAAATAGTGCTTGAATGTTGTCCAAATACTGACAGCATTGTTGCCTGAGCAAAGGAAATATTTATAATAAAAACCCAGGTATTAATACTTGCATATATTTATAATTTATTTTTGTAGTCAGATAAGGAATTATCCAGGCAATTGTGACTTAACCATGTATAACTGCCAACTTGCATCTTTGCAAGCACACTTACTCTGACACAGACTTCTAATATTTAAAATCATGCAGATTATCTATTCAGCCCTCAGAAAGCTCATGTTGATGAAAACAGTGTCTTCATATCAGCCACTTCCAACTGCTTCCACCTTTCTTCAGACTAGAGAAAAGCTTATTAATTGTACTGAAAAGCCATTGATCCATGCTGCAGCATTTTTTAGCACTGTGAAAGACATTTTTATATTTGGATATGTCGCCATCTGTCAGTGCTCTCGTGACTCTAGCTCTCAGAAATGCTTTCTACTGGCTGTTTAAATATTATTTTTGCTGTAAGAGCGTCTGTTTATGTAGAGGTATCAGTTATGTCTATTCATAAAAACTTACATTATACCTGAGGTCAGGAATTCAACTGTAGTTAAATAATGATACGAGAAATGAATAAGCAATACATACATTTCAATTCTTTGACAGCTTAATGAGGGTGCTGTCATATTTTAACAGGATATGACATTGCAGGACAGAACTACCTGAACATCTAAAATCAGTTATATTTTATAATAATGTTAACAAAACTAAGCACTCTTACCTTATTTTACAAATATTACCTAATGAATTCTTATATCATCTGCATAAAATAAGTTTTACTGTCCTCATTATTTAGGTAAGACAAGTTGAAGACAGAAAAGGTTTAGAAATGCCAACATTTCTAAAAATGTCCAGTCGTTGAGGTGTTATTTTTTGTATATCCAAACTGAAACTGCAGCTGTCTGTTTTTTTCAGAGGTGGTAAGTAAAACTGGTCAAAAAACAAGGATTTCTTTTAAAAAACATTACACATTTTCATCAAGAAAGTAAACACGTTAAAGGGTTCTGAAAGCTGAACATTTCTACAGAAAGCAGACACTTTGGAAAACAACAAGAAAAAATGGGCCACCTCTAGCGAAGAGGACTCACAGACACCATTAACTTAGCCAGTTGTTATTAGTGCTCATCTTCCCTGGGATTTGAGCCATCACCACCTCAGGTGGAAAATCCCAAAGCTCAGGCCTCTAAATCTGGTGGAAAGCTGAAAACATAAATGACTTATCCAAAGTCACACAGGGAATGAGGTCAGTGGCAAAAGTGCAGTATGAACCTTAGAGTTGCTGCTGCTGATAAAACAGTTGGATTAATGATGATAAAACACTGCGGATTTGTTTACACCATGATGGCATAGAGGATGATGTCAAGGGCATCTCGCCTGTGCTCAGCAACACAGTCCAAGCCCAGAAAAACTGAGACTGCTGTGGGGTCATGGTCATAAGTCCATGACCACTCTTGAGCAGCTTGAGAGCAGCTGCTGAGGATGAGTACACAGCAGCCTCACTGTAAAATGTCTAGGTTTGGAGTGCTTCAGTGGGTAGAGATAGTTGGGTCTATAAGTAGGACACACTCAGCCCCATTGGCTTTACCAGGACCCATGGCCATTACAGTGAGAACAAGCCCTGAGATACTTTCAAACCTCACCAAAAATGTATAGTCCTTAAAAGCTATTATTCAGTTTGAAATATATCAAAATTGCTGGACCAACACTTACTTTCTAAGTATATAAGAATAGGTCCCAAAAATATGTAGAGACTGTTAGTAGACTAATATTCATTAAAAAAAGCAAGAATTGGAATAAGGAACTGGAATGGGAATACTGTTTTATTATACTGTAAAAAAAAAAAAGCAAATGATGGGTCTAATCCAGATTTATTCCATCTCCAAATGCCTATTCAATTCATAAGCAGTAGGCCAGATGAGTTGCTGCAAAGCCTTTTATCCCCACACAGGAGCTCTTTAAACCTCACTTTTTTCTCTGGGCCTAACATATCTCTCCCTGGCAAGGGGAGCTGTTACAGCCTCCTGTGCTCTATTCCAGTCCTTATGCCATTCACCCTTGGCTCCCGACCCATCTCTCTTCTACATCACAAAATCCTTTTGTCTCCTTAATCCTCCATTTCCTCAGCTGGTTCTCTTTCCCTTTCCTTTGCAGTTCCTTCCAATCAGCTCTGGTGACATCTCTACCCTACTCTGGACCTGCCTCCATCCTCATCTCTCCATAAGCGTTCACCCTCTGAACCACCATTTCTTACCACACACCAATTCCTCTCCCTTCCCTTCTCTTCATCCCTATTTCCTCTTAAATGCTCTCACCATTCATGATGTTTTTTCATCTTTCTTCAGTTCCCAGCTCTCACAGGGACCTGAAACCCTTCCTCTGACACTGCCTCTGCAACTGCCCTCTCCTCCTTTCTCACTCTGTTCCCTAGATTAGACCATGAAGTCAGGCTGTTAGGCTTCTCCTCTTTTATTCCTGTCACTGTCAAGCTTTCCCACTTGACTCCTTCTGGGTTTTTTTCTTCTTCTGAATAGCACTACTTCTAATTCTTCTCTCCCTATGCATTGCTGCCATCTTTCGTGCACCCAACTGCATTCTACCTTCCTGGATCTTTGACTTCGACTTATGACTCTTTTTTCCCCTCGTCTCACAAATCCCCTTTCCCTTCATGGCTTGAGCTTCCATACTGATTACCCATATGACCTCTTACCTGTACATTTCCTTGCATTCATGCCTTCTTGACTGATAGCTCTGGCTCAAATCTTTCACTAAAATGGTCATTTACTTGATAGGTGCTTCAACAAGCTCTGCTCTCTCTTACCAATCTCTTTGCTGTCAAATTTCCCCTCTCAGCTCTATCATGTCATCCATCAGCCTCATTCCTATTACTCATTCCTATTACCCTATAATTCCGACTTTACCTAATTTCCATCCCATCGACACTGTTAACTTGTTGCTTGCTTTCCAACCTCCCTTCCTATACTCTCTTTTCTTTTTTCCATTATGATGGTGATTCTCTTCATGCTACATTTCTGACTTGTTTCCTTCTCTCTCCCACTTTCTCTATTCCCGCTTTCATACTGAAGAGTGTCTCTGAAGAAAATGCTTTGATGAAGCTGACTTCCTGTACTATAAATTTGACTGTTGACCTGTAGTCAAGCACCTTTTCAGCTAAACAAATCTATTCCTTTGACTTGATTTTTAACTTACAGCTTCAATTGCAGTCAACTTTTCATCACTTTGGCTGATTCAAACAGTTCTATCTTCCTGCCTCTACACTTCTCTCCTCACTAATTTTTTCAAAGAGAAAAAATATGTGACCTTTCCTTTTCCCTTTCTTCTGCCTGCCTTCCCTTCCCTTCCTTCAGCTTTCTCTGGCCACAGAGGCAGAAGTTCTTGCTTGCTCTGTATCTCTCCATCAGCCCCTATAACTTCATCTGGTCTCATCCCTTGATCTTCCTCATGCCATCTCCCCCTTGTTCTTTTCCTTAACTTATCACTCTCCTCTGGCTCTTTGCCCTCATAATACAAGCATGGTATTGTTTCATCTATACTGAAAAAAAATCTACCCACAAACCCACTTATCTCACAGACCGCTGGATATCATCCCTTTTCATCTCTGAAACCAATATACTCACTGTCTATAAGCAGTGTCCAAATTTCCTCTATAGTTCAGCTTCCAAACCTTCCATTCAGCTGACATCACTTTTTCCAGTTCCTCTAATGGCCTCTTTCTAGGAAAGCTGAAAGCACTGACCTGTCAGACACATTCAACATGGTTGACCATTCTCTTATTGAAATCTTGTCCTCACTTGGCTCATGTGACTTTGCCCCCTCCTGGTCACTTTGTTCTCTAATCACTTCTTTGGCGTATTCTTCAGATAATGCTGTTCATCCACAATTCCAACTTTCAATGTATTTGGTCTTGTTTTCCCTCCACCCCTTAGATCTAGATAAACTCATCTGTAAAAACAAATTCACCTTCCATCTCTGATGATAACTCATAGATCTACCTCTACACTGCAGACCTGCCTTGTTTTTTTTAAACTAAAATCTCAGCCTGGTTCTCTGGCATCTTCTAATGGATGCCTCGCCATCACCTCTAGCTCAACATGTCTAAAGCAAGTAACTTTGGGGAATGTTTATACTGCAGTGGCAGCATGTTCTTGTCAGGCCATTCTTAAGCACACCCTGCTCCCGTGGATGTGCTTCAAATCCAGAAATAAACAGATGAGGCCACCCAGGTGCACTCCATTGCAAGTGCTGTCAAGTATGTTGGAGATGGGGGTTCAAGAATGGTCAGAGAGGAATGCTCCAAAGCAACCTCAGGGGCATAGTTGTATTTTTGAAAACGTATCACTGGAAGTTGCTGGGTGGGGCATGCTCAGGAATGGCCCAAGTGCAGCATGCTGCATGCCCTTAACCTCTCCCCAACAAGACCTCCCTTCCTTTTTTCTTGATCACTTTTGACAACACTGTCATTTGGGCTTGTCACCTGAATAACTTAAGGGTATCATCTTAAACTTGGACCTCTCTCAGTTCCTCACGTCAATGCTATGTCTAAAACTTGTAGATTCTTTCTAAATAATGACTACAACCTTTCATAGACCATTCATGCTACCGAAATATTCATCCAGCCTGGCATTATTTCAAACCCCAACACATCCTTTTCTCTGGCCTTGACAAATGCAGGGCAGCCCTAGGTATTCAGAATTGTTCAGAGATTATTTCTCTAGCCTAAAGTTTTGTCCATGTCCCTCCTCTCTTTGCATTCCAGTACTGGATTTCTTTTCTCCATAGCATCAAATACACATTATTGGATTTCATGTACTGAAACTTTCACACCCTCACAGACTATTTTCAGATTACCAATCTTCTTCTTATTCACCATCAAGATTTTTACTTGATCCCAGGGTGTCAGCCTCCATGTCCATGATAAATTTACACATAAGCACCTTTGTGCTTTCCCCAGTTATGTCCTTTTCCTTTGCGAGGAATATCTCATAAGCACCCAAGAGCTACCTTCAAACATCTCCTTAAGACTCACCTTTTCCTTGATGCCCATGAAAACCTTGATAACAATTAGACTGTTGAGATGTCTGAGCATCTTGCTGACTAATAGTGTCTCATTGTTTCTTTGGGCTCCCCCCATCTGTCTGCTGCCATCTGCTATTTCTGTCTCATACTAAAATTCAAGTTCTCTGGGTAGTGACCATCTTTTTGTTCTCTGTGTGTACAATACCTAGAAGAGGGGACTCTGTTCCACAGCTGGGGTTTGGGGTGCTATGGTAATAGAAATAAACAAAGAATAAATAATAAAAGGATCTCAGATACCATTATGATAAACAGGAAAGACAGACAGATGGGACTCTAAGAATGCTGGACCAGACGCTATAGACATACTTTCCAAAAAAGCTCTGTACCAGGAGCTATAACTGAACTTAGTACTCAGCACCTTCAAAAAACAGGCTGTAGAACTGAAATTATGGTCATACTGAAATCAGTAGTTTCAGTGATGTCAGGTTTTCCCTATCTCTGTCCTCTCAGCTGATTTTAAAAAAACAAAACAATTTTGTAAAGCTGCAACAGTGCTGTACCTGTATATATCATAATCAGTTGAAAATAGAAATATCCCAAAGTTATAGTCACTTAGTAGATACTCTATCAGCTGTTTGGTCTCTAAGTAAGTCCATCCTTATTAATTCTGTATGCTAACTGACAACATCCAGTGAGCCAGAGCCAATTTTAACCTATTACATATGTTACTTAACAAAAGGAAGTTTGTTTCCATTGCAGTTACTTTGACACAGAAAGAACAAGTCTCTTCTGAGCTTTACATTAATACATTATTTAGAGGTTAGTACTTTGTCCTTAGATTGCATGGCTTAGATGTCGATATCACGCAAAGTATCCCTCTTTGCCAAACCTATCTTTTATGGAGTAGAGCAATAGAAATTAAAAAAAAGATAATTCAAGCTGTTTACATTTTTAACCATTAAATGAAATGTCTTATAATTATTATTGTATCAGCACTTAATTGCTGCCTAAAGAATTTTACCAATCCTGGACTGCTCCAGGACTACTCCACTGCCTGTCTTGGAGATTACCATTTAGGGTATGTCGGCACCACTCTGAATGGCTGTAGGGAGCATTGCCATGAAAAGACGCCTGGCCAATTTACTTCCATTCTGTGCACACAGAATGCTGAAAAAGGGTCACACAACCAATGCCATAATTAGGCTCTTAGTCTCTGGTAGGCTCATGATAGTGGTGCTTGGGACTGCTCTAACATTGCTCTAAAACTTCAGTATTGACCAAGTATTGTTCTAACAGTGTCCTCATTACGTTTATTCAGTCATGGTGCATATGGACAAATGGAGGGGACATCTTTTCAAGGAGACACTGTATGAGCACTTGACAGTGTAGACTCTTCCTTAGTCTTTCAGTTCCCTGGCTTAATATGGATCAATTATTATTGTGAGTCAACTATCCTTTTGCTGTACCCTTTTCTTCTTGACAAATTGTCTTGTTATTATGAATGGAAGTGACTTCTGTTATGTGAGCTTTTCACTTGAAACATTCAAACTGGGTGAAATTCATCTCTGCTGACAAGGACTAAGCAAAGATCACATTGGCACTTAACACACTGTGATATGTCACTTGGGGGAAGAGAGACAGTAGATCAGCTATGCTGTAGTGTCTCTATACAGTGGGGGTTCTAAATCATGGTGTAAAACCTCCCATCACCCTTAAATAAGAGCAGGGTGTTGGGGCAGGTCATCAGATCA
>NW_005841848.1:1701096-1709153 GCF_000455745.1 Alligator sinensis | reverse complement strand
GGCTGGAGCAAATTGGGAAGATTGGATTGTATCTTTTTTTCAGTCTTCATGATATTTCCTACAGAAAAACAGGAATGGATTAAAATGTAGTCATTTCCTTTAAAAGTCCTGGATTGTGACCTAGCTATCCATCTGATGTAAATCCTGGGATTGCCTGTTTTAGCAGCTGTTAATATCATGCAAGATGCTCACAAGGAGGATGGGAACGGGACTGTGATTTCTATTTCCCTGTGCATCTAATCCCAGCTCTTCTGTGCAAAAGAGAAGGAAAAGGAGGCAAAAAAAAATTCAAATGGCAATGCTTCCTCTCTCCCCTCAGGATGTGACATTGTACATGGCCTTTATATCCGCTTAGGCACCACTGGTAGGCAGGAAGGTTTACAATGGAGACCATAAGCATTATTCACAGCTTTTGCAGAAGAGCAATAGTTATTACATAATAATTGCCTATGTACTTATACATAATATTCTCAATAGCTCTTTTTTCAGGCTCAAGCTTTCCATGCTTGGTCTCAAACTAAATTGTTTGGGAATGCTTGAGCATAATCCATTTGTCTGTTACTGAGTTAGATGCATATACGTTGTGCACATCTAACTCACGGTCACATATTACTTAGATGACTGAACTTTGTTTTCCACATAGTTGGCTCTCATTGAGGGCCTGTCAATTGGAAAGCCTGATTTTTGTAATTTTGATAACAACAACAAAGGTTCAAAGATTCTTTACTGAGGACATTTTTTCACAGTAATTAATGGGAGTTTTACCTGAGAAGCAAGTGCAGGATTGGACCAATTATATACTCAATGCAACTCTCACTAAGTGTGTAGTGATGACGTGCCAATAGCGCTGCAGCTAGATCAGACTCCTTTAGCTGACAACTTTTTGGAATTTTATTTCCTTACTAGTTTATTTCCCATGTGTACACTCATTCTGTACAAATATCACTTCCATGCTAATTGTCCTTTGACACATCTTTACATTTTTCCAGATAGTAGTGGTGTTTCAAAAAAAACAAACAAACCTACCACATCAAAAAAACCCCATCATCACTATGACCCAAGCAGCTAAATGTCCATTTCCTATCCTCAAGATCTCCCAATAAGAGTCCTCAGTCAGGGGCACCGAATGTGACTTGCAGTGTGCCTTGAAGATAAACAAACGAATACTGTGTGGAAGCACATAACAGCTGAAGGGCCTTCACAGAGAATTTAGTTAACACAAATTGGCACAAATTTCAGAAATGGAGCTTGTGTGGATGCAATGAAGAGCAGAAGTTTATGGAAATGTGCAAATGCATACAGTGCCATACTCCTTCATAACCAGTACTACAGCTATATACAGTCTTACTCTTAAAAAGTAACTGTACTGAAAAGATTAATTTTAAAAGCAGGGGAGCTACACTATTATTGCTAAGTTTGGAACAAGGAAGGGGAAAGTGTGGGCAGGTGGAGGTGGCACTCATTTCCAGCAGGAGACCTTGGAGATCCTCTGAGTGAATCCCAAATGACAACAGCTGCTTCTAAACGCTGACAGCAGGAAGTGTGCATCTCTTCTGGTTGAGGTAGTTTGTTAGGAAGAGGGATTGGGGGGAGTCTGGCATTGCTGGCAGCACTGATTCTTGGTCTTCACTCAGTGGTGAACTCAGTGTTGAACTTCACCACATACAGAAAGCCAGTATCAGATATACATACACCTCAAGTTCTACTTAGGCATTCACATTATGATGTAAGTGGATCATAGGCCTTGTGTAGGCTTTTGGCCTAGGAATACAAGAACTGGGATTTTTCCCAACCCATTTCTCAGGTCTGTGAACATGGGATAAAATTTTCCTTGGACTGTTCCCCTTCATCCTGGCAGTCAGCAGGCCAGGGTGGTTTCAATCTGTTCTTCTGTTTCTATGTACTTAGGACCTGACCTTTCTAACACTAGTGCTTTCTAATATGAGCAATCTCTTTGACTTCATTAGGACTACTCATACTAGCAAGCCTAATGTTGCAAGATTTTTTTTTAAAGTAAGGAAATACACAAGTTAATATTTTCATAACACTGTTAAGTAGCCCATATATGTTGCTAAGCTGTAATCAGAACTGCAGAACTGTTAAATATATACTTTTCCATACAGAAAGTGAGATATGGCTGAGTTAACATTTCTTGTTGCTATGAGAATCTTAATTTGTGCATTTCTGACTTTTTTTCCTTTCCTTTTTTACAATTTCTAAGCATGAATTGGCATTCTTTGTTGATGCAGAACTGTGAACTCCAAGTTTGTCTGAATTCAACATACATGATCTAATTTTAAATTTGTGTTGCAATTTTATATTATCAATCATTTATTCCATTCTTGAATCATAATTTTTGCTGACAGACTTAACATTTAGATATAACAATGCATTAAAATGGTGGTCCAATAGTGGAATGTTGAGTATAGTATTTAACTCAGGACATTCAGTTCCACATTATAGCAAAACCTGTTTTAAGCTACCAAGGAAGGGACCAAGAAAACATAATTACTTATCAAAAGTTGCCTTTAAACATAGGTGGAGCATAAGTTTACACAGTTCATTCAAGGATACTTTGGAGTAAGTCCTTGAGTCAGACAGCTATTGTAATAACTGTACAGATTTCACTTGGTAATTGCAGACAATTAATACAGGTTTTGTTGAAGACCACATCCTAGGCTCATAGGAAAGTAGGGATGGAAGGGACCTCATGACATCATCTAGTCCAGCCCCCTGCTCAGAGAAGAATCATCCCAGTCAACTGTCCGTTTAATCTACTCTTGAAAATTTTCAAAGATGGAGATTCCACATCCTCTCTGGGCAGCTTATTTAAATCCTTAGTATCCTCATAGTAAGGAAGTTCTTCCTAATCTCCAAACTAAATTTCCTCTGCTGCAGTTTGAGGCCCTTGCTCTTGATCCTGCCCATCTCCTTCCTCTTTATAATCACCCTTCAGGTATTTGAGGACTGCTATCAAATCCTCTGCGAGTCTTCTCCTCTCCAGACTAAAAAACCTAGTTCTTTCCACCTTTCCTCATAAGTCATGTTTCCCAGGTCTTTAATCATTTGCATCACTCTTCACTGGCCCTTTCCAATCTGTCTACATCTTTCCTGAAGCCTGGGTTCCACAGCTGGACACAGTACTCTCTGATGAGACCTCATCAGTGCTGAAAAGAGTAGATTTGCAAGTGACACTCCTGTTAATACAACCCAATATGCTATCGGTCTTTTTGCAACAAGACCACACTGTTGATTTATATTCATTTTATGCTTCGTTGTAACCCCCAGGTCCTTCTCTGCAGTACTTCAGCCTAGCCAGTCATTGCCCAGTCTGTACTTATTCATGCAATTGTTCTGTCCATAGTGCATGACTTTGCACCTGTCCTTGTTGAATTTCAACATGTGAATTCCAGATAGCATATCCTTTGAAAAATAGGGCCTTCTAAGGTGTTTCAAGGTAAGCACCCAAAATCAGTAGTGACTTTTGATCCTTATTATTTATGTTAATAGGTGAATCTGAATTTTATGCGTGACACGTACATCCAGATATACTTTATTTCAAATCATTAAATACTTTAAGATCCATGTTTCCTACTTAGAAAATAAAGGAAGATCAAAGCAATTGACTGTGGCATGTCTTTGGTCAGCATATTTTTACATAATGATGCTGTTTAGCTACACAAGAAGAAAGGTGAACCTTGCTATTATCACGGGGCAAGACAGACGCATGCTTTCTCCATGCTAGTTAGCAATGACTTCAGCAGTATCCTGAAAGCTTCTTCATTATCTGCTTAGTTATAAAGCACACCCACAATTTCTAGGTCACTTCAGGAGAATCATTGCATATTGTATCAGCCCATCTGATTTGGTATAGGGACATACATTTCACAGTGCTGTATTGTCCCATCTGTAAAGGACAGCTTATTACTCTTTTTTATTAAATGGAGATCACTGACTTCCTCTTACTGAAAGTCACTGCAATAACTAAAAAAGGAATTTATGTTGACTTTTATTTGTGGACAATATCTTAGCATGAATATTTTCTCCTTTTTTTCTGAAAAGTCCATTAGACTAAAGCTTTAATATGTCCTTAAATAATTCCCAATGCACTTAAATCAGAAGGAAGTTCACTGCACAATACATAAAACTAACTAAAATTGCTCAATAACTCACCATTTGTGTTTCATATTTGAAAAAAATAATGTTCTAGTCAGAATACATATTCTAATTCACCTCTTCGAAACTCATCAAACTACCTTCTTTTATTCTAGAGTAATAATAGGCCTCTGCAGTACTGGACTTCTATTAATAAAAGTAAATGTTCTCATGCATGAAAGACAGAGCAAAGACAGTGTAAGTGAACAAAGGCAATACCCTTAAAAGGAGATAGACACAGTGGACTTCTATGCCCTCAAGGCTTAAAACCTGATTAAAAGCCATTTTACACCAATATTTTCTAGTGGTAGAAAAAGTTGTTTTAATTGGTTAGCTGTATGTTTCACTAACTTAAAGCATGGTTAGTACTGTTTTTAACTGAACGAGATTTTCAATATTAGATAATTTCTGGGTAGATCAATGACTGTGGTTTCCTTTTTGGGGAGGCAAAAACATTGCAGTATTTTATTTTTACTATTTTTCTCTGCATCATGTAGATGGCTCCTACTTCAAGGCTGAAACTCCATGAAACAGAAATCTGGAAATGACAGCTCTGAGAGCTACTAGCAGCAGCTGGAAGGAACCTGCTGTCTTCTATCTCCTTCTTCAGATAGGGTACTGACACTGGCAAGCCCTGGGGTCTATTATTAAGGGTAGACAGTGGAGGCAACAGATGAAAGAGCATTGGAATAGGAGCCGAGTGAGAGCAGGAAGATGAAACATTTCAGCTGGAAGTGGGATTAAGAGACGGGCTGTCCAGGGAGAAGTTGGGCAAAGAAATAGGGCTGAAGTCATGCTGCTCCCTCCTGTTTTCCACAGCTGAGTCAGTAAAATTAAAAATAAAACAGCCAACTTCAACTCAAATGTGTAAAAATAGAATGCAAATATAGACATGTTACATTTGATATCAATTGTTCTACTGGAAAAGACCACAGAACCTACCCATATAGTATTCTGGCTCCAGCAGTGGCCTAAATCCTGTTATTTCATAGAAAAACAAAAAGCCCCTACTTCTACTAGGAAATCTTCCTGGCCCCATCAATGCATGCCCTGAAGCATGAGGTTTGATGCGCTAATTAGGATCCAAATGACAAACAATACAATTACTAGAGACACTATTTAATTCATGTAAACATATAATCCGTGTAGCATCCTTATTAGGATACTTGCCTCAACAACATCCTGTGCCAATGAGTTCCACAGAGTAATTATATATTGCATAAAACATTACTTAACATGTTGCCTTTTAATTTCACTGAACATCCTCTTGTTCTTTTTGTAATGGGACAGAATAAAAGGAAGTGCCTCTCTCATGGGACATATGTAATTATGAAAATACACTTAAAAGGAAAATATCTCTGCTCTGTTGTCAAGTAATAAAACAATGGTGCCTTTTGCAGTTGGTTAAAAAAACCAAAGGAATTGTATGACTTTAACATTCCATATTACTGTCAAAAAGAAAAACATTTAGCAAAATATTTGCTTTCATTCTTGTTCACTGTTTATTTTTTTAATTTACATCATTGACTGTTTGCAAAATTTCCAGGGAAATAATTTTATATAGTTTTTTTTTTTTACTGCATAGGAAGTACAGCCTTCTTAGTATTCCAGAATCATAGTATTATATAAATTTGGGGGCCTGCATCTCCTCCCAAATAAAGTTAATAGGAAAACACAAACAGATGTTTTCTAGGGTCAGGCCCTGCAATTTTTTAAATCCTTATTTGAAAATTACCTAGCTATAATTTTCAGAACTTACTACATCTACTACTATAACTGTATTTACAACTTAAGTTATTTATATGTACTTTATTACAATATGTAATATCAATGTTCCTTGTAAAGGTTACTATTTTATAGAAATTAGACTGAAGTTATTGCCAATCAACCTTTTAGCAAACTTAGTGGGATGTTTCAGAATTTTTCTCAATATATAATTTACTTTTTATTCCATTTGCTATTGCAGAGAATTGTTTTAGCTGTCTTAATTTCAAAACCTTTTTCAGTGTAATAAAAAAGTATTTTTGGTAGAAGTCTCTTGGTCCCATTTCAAATTATGTTCTGAAATATTCTTATACTGATGAGGAGTCATTATTGTAGTGATTTTTTCTGTTTCAACACAGTATATTAAGCCATGCCTCTCAACCAATCAACCTCAGTATAAAGTGTAAATGAGGTCAAACAGATTGCTCACTAAATCTTTGATCAAGTTGTCTGATCATATATAGATACAACTCTCTGAATTGTTGTATATGCTGTATAATGTTATCATACAAATTTAAGCATTTCAGTTACTGACTGCTGCTTGTGTATATATAGATTAACTTGCTGGTCATAAAATTACAATGAAAGACAGAGTACACCAATATTTAATTAAGACCACCAGTCTTTTCTCTCAAAAATTAAGAAAGCCAATGTTCTTTAGGTTTGTCCAACACATGATGTTGTGCTTCATATACACATTTTCTAAAATTAAACTGTGAAGTTTGTCAAATACTGTGTTGTAACTTTAAATATAGCTGACATATTGGAATAGATAGAGGGGTAATTATGATAAACTACACAACAGTGCTATTGTAGATAATATCATTTATCAATCCTGTGGTCCCCATCATTCATGCATTTACAGTTTGGGAATACAGTGACTGCAAAGAATAATAATTCATAATGGCTACATTCTCAATAGTTCATGCTAGCTCACTAGACAAAATAAAAAAGGTTAATTGTATAACTGGAAAAATGTAAATTTTATTCCAAGAAAATTAACAGGCTACACAGGTAAATTTTGGCAAATGCAACTTTATATTGAAATCCACACATCTGTATCTTAAAGAAGGAAAGACTCACAGACTCTAATGTATTTCTAAAATACTAAGAAATCATATATGCTTCCACAATTTAAAACTTAAATAATTTAAAACAACCAATACACCAAAATGTGCAGAAAATATAAACAAGACTGTGCCTTCAGTAGAATAAATGCTTCACAAATTGTGCAAGATATCATACTAAGGCTGCGGTCTCCCCATGACAGCTGTCTTAAAATATAAACATACATCAACTGCCTGTGTTTCTCAGAACAAACTAGAATGGGCAGCACACCTAGAAAAAAATCATATCATCCCAGTGATGTGCATACTGATTTTGGGAACCATGGGAGGGGAAAAAAAAGGAAATAGAGGATTACGTGATCTTTCATGCACTCCCAAATGACTGACCAGAGTTACTGATTCAATTTTCCTTGCTTATTTGCTTCAATGCTAAACAAAATGGAAGATACTAGATAACCCTTTAAGGCAACATGTGTTTATTCTGTATAATTATGACTGTTCAATTAGGACTGAATATTATCATTAACGTTGCCTAACAGACTGATATCTAGCTTTTTAAAAATATAAATTCGAGTCCAAGAAACTTTTTACCAAATCAGCAAAAACCACAGAATACAGTTACTGCTAGTAATTTCACTGTTAAGGAAAAATGGTATTTAGAAAGAGTATTATATTTGGGGGGAAAAATGGAAAGTCTAATCTGAACAAAAATACTGGTTTGGAATGCTCCCCAAAACTTACTCACAAGGCAAACAGATTTGTAAGTGTGATAATCCAATACTGCATGGCACATCTTTAATCAGTTACAGTACTTAAGAGTCCCCAATTTTCAGTCTTTGCAAAACAATAACTGTATGAAATGTTTTAAAGGTCTTCGGATGTCTAAAATTAGTTTTATCAACACATTAACCTCATATCAACTTAATTTATTAAGATGTCCAATGCTAATCTTTTTGATGGTCTTATTTTATGTAGTGATATACACAGCATTTAGCACTGATACTTAGCACCTGCTACTTTCATTATCTAGATTTCAACCACATAAAGGAATTCAGGGCAGTAGTTCAGTCC
>NW_005841848.1:1697952-1701065 GCF_000455745.1 Alligator sinensis | reverse complement strand
CAGCAGGAACACGTTTAGGTTTAAAATGGGATTATAGGTGAGCTACTGCAAAGACTGCAAAATGTTGCCCAAATCCTTACAACTGCTGACATCCCATTCTTGATTTTCTTCTCAAGACATGGCTACAGGCCACAATTGCTTAGCAGAGAATGGTAGTGTTTCACAAGGCTAAAGATTTACAGATGCTCCCTCATATAACACAGTAAGGTTCCCTTGGTAACCTGGATTTTCTGCAGTAAAGAAGGGTTGTGCTGAAACAGCGCCTCAGCTCCCTGTTGGAGAAAATGCAGACAAAAGGATTGATTCCAGCTTGGGCAAAACTCATCCAGACAGCAGCCGTTAGAAATCCCCCTGGTACTACAGGCCCTCTTGCAAAAACTCTCCAGTAACAAGCTACCAAATAGGGACCCCACAAGGTCAGAAAGAGAAATGTCATAATGTAGAACATTCTGCTGATTCTCTTTTCCATTTTGAACTCATCTAAAACCAGTAGCCTTCTCCTGCCTGTGGTGTTCGCGTTTTGCCTGATTCCCAGCAAGGTTGGTGGTGTGGGACCCCTTCCAAATCCAGCCAGCCAATTAGCAGCTGCTTGACCACTGGCTCCGGGACCATGAAAAGTCCAGTTCTGGCTCACCGCTGCAACAAACTGGACTGGCTTCATTTTCCTGCGATCATGAACGAAAAATATCAGCTTGAGGTAGACAAGCTGTGTGGCTAGGAGTATAAGGGCAAGAAGAAGCATAAATCCCAAAGAATCATTGGCCCTGAAGGAACGATGCTGAAAGGTGCATTGGTCTTCCTCCCTAATGAATGAGTAGGTGCCCACATCTAAAACTGGGGGGAAAGCCATAGCTACCGAAAGGGTCCACACCATACAGATTACTGCCAAACAAGTCCAGAAGGTCAGCCTCTTTGTATAAAAACGGTGGTGGGCAATAGCTAAGTATCTGGTGACACTTATGCAGAACAGCATGAAAGCAGTGTGGAAGCAGGACAACACCCCCAAAAAGGCAATCACTTTGCAAGTAAGAGTCCCATATGTCCAAGTAGAGCCATTTTTTACAGAGGTGAAAACAAAGGGGAAACAAATTGCAGATCTGAGGATATCTGAGCAGCAAAGATCCAACAGGAAGTAGTAAGGAGCTCTATGCAAGGTCTTATCTTTGACTAGCAAAATGGAGATCAGAAGGTTACCCACCACACTGACTCCTATTATGAAACCCAGGGAAGTCAGTTTCAGAAAGGCTGTTAAAGGAGAGAGATTTTGTAAAATGTTGTCAGCTGCATGGCTGTAGTTCGCCATAGATGGATGGATGATATGGATATTGCCTCAGTCAAGTCTCATGATCTATATATAAGAACAAGGAAAAAATAGATCCATACATCTTACTGAAAATGTAATCCACAAACAGAACTGATCTTGTGTCTAGTCATACAGTACATCCTCTTTTCTTCTTTCTGATTTGTCATGCCATCAAAATATCTGAAAAAAAACGAGCTATCAGTTCTTAAGTTAACAAGTAATGATGTCATAAAGTGCTAACAAAGATGTTAATTTATGGAGAAAGAACCAAACGAAGGTGTAAATTTGAGTACTATTATTTGTTTTTAAAAACCATGAGGCATGTTCTTTATATGACCGGCATACTTTCTGTATAACATTATTTTCAGATTTCATGGATTTGAATTGCTTACAATTTCAGAGCTGACCAAACAATGTCCCTTGTATTAGGTAGAATACACAAATGCACAGCTAAAGCCTTGGAGGCTTTGTGAATAAAATAATCCCCAGCTTGCAAGTCCAGAAATTAATCATTCACATCTTCCAAAAATCCTAAAAGGCTGCTGAGATTTTGACATTACCTACATTTATTTTACATCTACAGTATTTGTCAATGTTTTAGAGGCAGCTGCTGTGTTGATATGGATCACGCCCAAAGAAA
Organism: Alligator sinensis; assembly: GCF_000455745.1. NCBI lineage: Eukaryota > Metazoa > Chordata > Crocodylia > Alligatoridae > Alligator > Alligator sinensis. The sequence continues at coordinate 1,699,122 of NW_005841848.1, read as the reverse complement.
CCCTGCAGAATTTATGTTTTTTAACCCAAGTCACCAAAGCACATTAATCACACAATGTTAGTTCATGCACATTTTAAAAGATAAAATGTATTCATTATATCCCCCTATAAACCAAGATTTTATCATTTAGGCTCTGAAATAAACACATAGGCTAGACAGACCACAGCACTGTGTTTTAGGGGGGGAGGGCTTTTCCCCCTGCTCTTGGTAATGCAAATCTTTGAAGCCCAATATTATGATGATCATGATTAAACCCGGGTTCATATCAATATTGAAGAAAAATAAGGAAACACACCCAAGGAATAAATGCCCATCCATTTGGAAGGGCTGGCTTTAATAGAGAGAATAAATGGAGCTCTCTTTTAGGGCTCCGTGATTTCCACTCCTCCCTGTGAACTGCAACAGAATATATTTCATGCACAGAAAATAATCATCATCATCAGAGAAAGACACTGCTGCTTTTCCAGAGCCAGGGACCCGGGAGCCACAGCAGGCAGGATCAGGCTGCTCGGTTATTCCCATGGAGTGTTTCCTATGCCACCTCGGGTGTACAAAGGCGATTCGCACTGGATTCCAGTCCAACCCGTGCATTCTTACCCCGCACAAAGCGCCTGATTGCTGCTGTGTAAACAGAGGCTGATCAGATCATGGCAACGGTTTAAAACCATGAAATCAGCCTCCCCCCAGCCGCTTCCCCCCGCTCCCCGCTCGCCCCTCTCCATGCACATACGTACACAGCGATGCAGGGACGAAACGCTCCTGTGCTCCAGGGGAGCGCCGCCGCTGAGGCTTTGCAGCTCCATCCGCCCGAGCCCGGCCACGGTCTCCAGCTACGGGGAGCTCGCGGGGAGCCCCGCGGAAGAGGCATTGTCCGTGTCCACTTCCATTATGCAGTTTATTAAAAAAAAAAAAAAATCCCCAAGGGAGGGAGCTCTCCCTCTCCATGCACAGACCTGCAGCTGCATCAGCCCTGTGCCCCCCCTCCCCCCCAGCCCCTGTCCTCCTACCTGTTGGTGCTGGAGATCCCTACACACCAGAGCTGCTTCTTTCTATAAATTGCTGATTTTTTTTTTTTTATTATTATTTATTTATTTATTTTTGCCTTGGTACCTTGACTGAGAATCCAGTCACTGGCTTTGGGGGGGGATTCTCCCTTCGCCTCCCTGTGTG
>NW_005841848.1:1666706-1697869 GCF_000455745.1 Alligator sinensis | reverse complement strand
AGGCAGGCGCAGCAGCAGCAGCAGCAGCACATTTCCATTGTAATACTTAGCTGAGCTGGATGTCTTGGGGAATCTGGGCAAGCCTGAGGAGGAAGGGATGGGGAGGGGATTTAGGCTCTCTCCACTTTGGCTCTGCCTTTGCACTCCTCCAGCCACCCCTTCTCACTTAAAATTCTGGCCTGGGAAGGAGCTCATTTGGGCCAGGCTTTGCAGCGCGTTAGGAATCCTGGATGCTGTTCAGATGCGAGCCTTTGTGGCGTGATTTTTGTCTGAAAGGCCATGGTTGCCCCACGGACTCCCTGTTTCGGACTTGCAGCGCCAGGAAGGGGGCCCTAACGTGCTCATTTTAGGTCGGGGATGTTTGGTGAGCGGAAACCAAGACTCCCAGAGATTCCCTGTTTCTGCCATTAGCCAATTTATTAAAATCCTGAGGAAGACTATATGGAACAGGCAATGTATTTTATGGTAATTGTTTTACGGCTAGAATAATGTATTTCCAAAGTCTGTTTGCTCATAAAAGGCCAGCCTTTCTCCTCAGAATAGCTGGTGCAAGAAGGCATGCGGTGACATACAAGTAGCAGTGTATGTGTGCCAATACACATGACAGTATTCAATGATGACAGGGCTACAAGGCCATGGACATCATAGGAGTTGGATGATGTCATGGGAACCACTAGAATGAAATGTGAGTGCTGTGATGTGGCATTGATGATCAAAGGTGCCTGTTTCTGTCTCCCTGAGTGATATTTCATTTACTCTGCTTTTTATTGGATTTCACAGTATTGGAAATTAAACAAGCGTGTGGGTTTTGGATAATACTTCAGGGAGCACATTCTTCTGCCCTCCTGTATATTTCTTTTTATGGACGATTACCTCAGAGAAAAGCACAGAAAAGAAAACAACTGCCAAAATGTAGTCTGATTTCAAGACCGTTACGAAAAAGTTCATTTCTGGTGGGGCGATTTTGATCCTCCTACATAGTGAACATCCATCCAAGTCAAAAGAAAATCTTTAGAGAGTGGATTTATAGGGTTATCTCACTATTAGCACCTCTTGGGAGACTTAAACTGCAGTCCTTTATGTTAAGGTGCTATGAAAATTGTTTGGGGTGTGTTGCACTTTTAAAATAATCATTGGAGTCCCCAGTAAAACCCATTGACTTCAGATGGAGTACGTTCAAGCCCAAAGGAGCCACAGAAATGGAAAAGCATGTTTTGTTTTTTTGGGTTTTTTTAAACTAATAAACACTCCTTAGAGGGTATAACTAATTTCACATAACATTTTTCCTTATGCAAAGAGCCCTCATGGAACTTTATCAGAAACAAATTGAACAAATAAATGTGGGCTAGACAAAACTACTATAAGGTGGATGTGCAACTGCCTCAATAGCTACAAAGAAAGGGTAGTTATAAGCAGAGGCATATTGGAATAGCAGGAGGTTTTGAATGGCAGGAGGTGGAGTCCCACAGTGGTCTCTCCTAGGCCCAGTGGTGTTCAACGTGTTTAATATTTATTTGGATGCTGGAACAGAAAGCATCTTGGGCAAGTATACAGATGACATGTAACTGGAAAGGTCTGCAAACACACTGCGGGACAGGACTGCAAGTCAGAAGAAGTGCAATTGACAGATTGGAAAGCTGGGCTGGAGCTAACAGAATAAAGTTCGATGCTGACAAATGCAAAGTGCTGCACTTCTCAAAGAATAAAAAACATGTATACAAAATTGGTGACAGCTGGCTGGATAGCAGCACTATGGGGAAGGAGCTAAGAGTCTTGGTGGATCACAAATTCAATATGAGGCTGCAGTTGACTCAGCTGCCCAAAAAGGTGAATGGGGTTTTGGGCTGCATCAATCAGATCATTAAGAGCAAGATACAGGATGTGACAGTGACTCTTTATTCAGCACCAGTTAGGCCACACCTAAAGTATTGTGTGCAGTTTTGGGCTCCGTGATTTAGAAAGGACATGGAGAAGTTAGAGAGGGTCCTGAGGTGGGCAACAAAAATGATGAAGGTTTTGGAGGGCAAGTCATGCAAAGAAAAGGTTAAAGGAAAAGGTGCTTAGGAGGGGACATGACAGCAGTCTTCAAATATCTGAAGGGCTGTTGCAAAGAAGGAGAACACCTTTTCTCTGTTGCTACAGAGAGGAGGAAGTTGCAGCAAAATATGTTTAGACTGGATATCAGGAAAAACTTTCATCACTGTTAGAGTAGTGAGGCAGTAGATTAGGAAAGCTGTGGACTCACCATTGGAAATGTTCAAGAAGATTTTGGATAAACATTGGTCAGAATTTTTTGCCTTCCTCAGAAGTGTTGGGTGTTGGCTGCAGGCAAGGCTGGGGATTTTGACTCGGATGTGCTAGTGTCCCTGCTGGGACTAAAATCCAGAGGTTCCTGGCTAGAGGGTCTTGCCCCTCTGGTCAGGGTCAGAGGAATTACCACATTTGGGTCAGTAAGGAATTTTAATGCTGAGTCAGACTGGTATGCACTGTAGAAAGTTTTGCCTTCCTCTGTTGCAGGGGTTGTCACCCTCTTCTGTGGATCTCTTGAGCATATTTTAACAACCCTTTCAGAAGCAGGATATTGGCCACCATAATCCCCTTGCTTTACCTCTGACAATTTAGTGCATGACAGGGCTGCCTGTGTAATTTTAGTAATAGGTTAGACAAGGATTTTATATGAGATGATTTGGATAGATACGATCTTTCCTCAGGCAGGGGGTTGAACTAGATGATCTCCAGAGGTCCCTGCTGGCCATACTTTTCTATGATTCTGTATTCCACTTATATCCAATTTTGAGAGCTTATATGGCACTAAAGATATGTCTTTACAACACAGTACTGAGTCCTGCTGAGAAACAGGATATATTAGGCAAGAAAGAGAGTGCTGAGCTACATGGGTGCACTGCTTTCAGTACTGGATATAGTTAATTCAGAATAAACTTGGATATCTTTATGTAGCACTGTATTGGGTGCTATAGAGTGGTATGTAAGTGGTTCATAGATTTTGTGTGGCCATTAATTGCTTCCTTTAACAATTTACTTTTTAGGTAATTAAGCTATGAAAGTTCTGTCACTCCAAACTGTACATTTCTTACTTTATGATTACTTTAGGTAAGCCAGTTCCTCCATTTTGTATATCCAGATATATGAAACTAAACATATAGATACCTCAAACATATTTTTTCAAATAATTACTGTTAAAGGAAAATACTAATGACAAAGAAATACCTGGTAAGAGCAGGCACACATCAAATAGATTGATCAAATGCACTGAAAGAATTCCATGAATGGCTTGAAAATTATGTACTTTTAATAACAGCACATGAACTATATCTTCAACTTTCTAAATATGAAGAAGGTATATTGGCTTCTAGTTCATTCTTGTATAGAGTGTCCACAGGTAGGATTTATTTTTTTGAAAAGAATGCAGTCAAAGTAGATCAGCCAAGAAAGGGCTGGTGAAGAAGCCTAGACTAACTCTCAAGAGCTCTTAGTCGAAAAGCCTAAGAGAAAAGTCTGAGAAGACCAGGAGCTAGGTAGGAGAGAAGACTTAGTAGGGACATTACTCAGGGTCTATTCATAGAACCTAATGATGGACTTATGTATGCATCCAAGTACCTTTGAGGGTCTGAGCCTAAGAACCCTGTACCAAAAATGTGACTCAGTTCAAAAGGCTGGATGGAAGAATTGCATTTTTCTTGAGCTTACAGTAGAGGAGAATAATTGAAAATATATTTGTCAACCAGAGTCTCACCAAATGATGAAGAGGGGCAAAGGGAGGGAGGGAGTGGCAAAGCCTGAAGACTGAATAGGTGTGATTAAGTGAAAACTAGTGACAAGATCAAAACATGGGGCTGAAATCCTGGTATGATTAAGATCAACCACAAAATTCCCAGTGGGACCAGGATTTGAGTGTACGGATATAAGTTATGATGAATAACCAAGGAGAAGAATATCACATGCAAGAGGGGTGTAGGGCCTCTGAGGGGGACACTTGGGTGGCATGTGGCCACACGTCTGCAGCCCATGTAGTCTGGCCCCTAACTGCCCACAAGTTAGCCCCATTTGTAGATGCATTCATGCAGACAGACCACTTTGCTTGCACATATGAAATTGCAGGATTGGGATCTAAGCTAAGCAAATGTTTCTACATGACCATGCTGGATTTTCTTAAAGAATCCTTCTCACCCTTCCATGTTACTTTTTTAAGCATAGAAGTCTAGATCCTCAAAAGTACTAAATCTACCATCTTAAGAGCCACTGACATCCTCAAATCCAGCAGTTCCTGGCTAGAGGGTCTTGCCCTTCTGGTCAGGGTCAGAGGAATTACCACACTTGGGTGCCTAATGGCTTGCCTATATTGATTCCATGCCAAGCCTGAACTTGCCACTGAGAAGCAAGTCCTAGAACTAAGGCAGTGTAGTTGGCAGTAAGCACACACCTCAGTACAGCTCTCAGACTCTCTATCTTGGATATGCTTCTTGGCATGTGCTTAGGGCTGCTCTAAGCTGGCTACATTGCCTAATTTCTGATCTTTGGCATGGACTGTAGTGAAGGAAGGGGTTAGCATACTTCTTAACAGCAGGCCTAGGCTCAGTATGGAGGTGATATGAGTTTCTACTGAACCACCTAAGTGCTGATGTTGCTGAAAAGCCAGTGATCTGCTTTGAACTAGTTAAAACTGAAGCCTTGAAGCATGATCCTCAAACCGGGTGAGGAAAGGCTTATCTTGTCAGTAAGGCTTGAACTTTTGAGTATCTTCTAGTATGCCTGCAATCTTATACAAAAGAGATCTGGCCATATGGGATGGGTCCCTGTCCTGGTGCTGGTGCTAAGCTGGGAACCGGGACATTTTAATTCATATTCTTGCCCAATAAACAATTAAATATTTTGGTGGAGGAATTTGAACCCACATCTCAGGTGAGCTTTTCAGCCACTGGCCTAGCCAGTCAGTTTCACTCACTCTATCTGGCACAATAACTATTTAACTGGTGATATGACATGGAACAGTTAGAACAGGAGAAACAGAGAAGTTCTTTGCCCAGGACATCTGACAGCCCACTGGCTAGGACACACACCTGGAACCTGGCAGTGATAATACATTCAATCCTTGATCTGTGTAACTTTTGTGGGAGTGATGTCCAACATGCATTTGAAAATCTCCTAGTGTGTATCTGCATCCTTAAGTACCTAAATACTTTAAAAATCAAGGTTTTGGTGCCATGTTTTAAAAATGTATCTTCTGAGGCTGGGTTTAGGGGGAGCACTATTACATCTACAATTATTTATTGGTGCAGTTCAGTTCATTTAGACGTCTTATTACCTGATTTCACCTGCATGTCAAATAGTTGAATACAGAAGTGACCTTAATTGTACTCATAAATAATTGCCAATGCAAAATTGCATTGGTAATTATCTGTGTCTGCAGAAAGTTATTCTAAATTTTAAATAATGTGGTCCCTTAGAATGTGATCTTAATTATGCCTTTATACCAGAAGATCAGAGTTATTACCCATAGCATGAGGCACATTCTTAACAATAAAAAAATATTTTGTTCTGTGTAGGTTTGTGTACAACATAGGCACTTTAAAATTCAACACCCTTCGACATCTGTAATTCACTTGTCATTTATTGAAGAACTACTGAATTGCTGATGTCTTCACAGCCATTTTGGAGTCATAATTCAAAACTGATGTCTTTGAGAGATAAAGCAAACTGAATCCTCAGTGGTGTAAACTGGTGTAGCTCTATTGATGTCAATAAAGCCAGGGACATTTATATTAGCTTAAGATCTGGCCCAGTGTGAATAATCCTTTCTGTGAAAACAACATTTTGAAAATCAGGCAGGTGCCTCAAGATCTACATGTGGATGGAATCCAACCAGAGGCTCTTATTTTTGTTCCAGTCTGTCTCTTTAGGTAATATGGACAGAGGTACTGATAGCTCAGCATGCTTTAAAATAGTAGGATCTGCATTGTGGTCTTGATCTCCTGGCTCAGCAAGGGCATTGGTATGAATGCAATACTTATACTCCTGACAAGCAGAAAGAGCCTCACATCATTCTCAGGTGAATTTTGTGGACCAACCATGGCAACATTCATTCTACATCTATCCCTAAGTCCTCCTAAAGTGTTGGTAATTGAGGATGGAATGGAATGAATACAAAATCCAGCAAATATCTTTCAGTCTTTCACATATCCAAAAAATAAAACAAAAACAAAAAAGGCTCCATTCCTACAAAATCTTTGTGACATCATACTGGTAAATGAGACTTGAAGAAACACATTCATGGACACTAAGAATACCCTTAGAACAGAAGTGATTAATTTAGTACATTAATTTTCTTCTGCATTTTAATTAATACAGTTAATTATATGTAATTTAGTATCAGTTACATTGCAATATAGGTTTTTAATTATATAAATACATTTGATTCACAGTTTGGATTTATTCAGTGTGTGTTGTACAATAATGTGGGGGGTGCAATACAGTAGACTTGATAGTTTTAGTTGAAAGAACTTGTGCAAATCAGAGTTATGAGATTACTACTGAATTGCCACTGGTGATATTCCTTACCTTGGCAGAAAGCCTGTCTAACTGGTGATGTAAAACTTTCTGGTTGGGAGCAGGCAAGAAAATCTTACTTCCATGTCCCGGTCTGTTCTTGGAACATCAGCTCTGCCACACTGCAGAGAGCAGGCTATGGTAACTGGGGTGAGTAACTTGCATTCCTCATCAACAGAGCTCAGTGCATGGCTCACTGACCCACTCACCATGCTGACACCACTTTACTGACCTGCAATTTAAATTCATATTCCTTCTTACTTGCTGATGCATGACTAAATTGCAGTGGTTCTTCTGTGCTTTGGCCTCTTTCTACAGCAATTGGAGTGGGTGAGTATGGGGTAGGATTTCACCTCATCTTATTTAATTGATATACTATGGAACAGATTCCCAACAGTGTAAATCAGTGTGATGGTGTCACTGGCTTAAGGAGAGCTATGCTGATTACACATGCTGAGGATATATCCTTATGACTTCAAAGGCACAAATTATTAGCTGTAGAAACAGACAGTAAGCAAACAGCCATAGATTTTCTTTTTTAAACAACTTAAGTATTTGGCTTGTGTTCTGTTTGCCCACCTTACCCCTTCCTGGTTATTCTGGCTTGATAGCCTTTTGGTCAAGGCCATTTTAACACTGCATTTTCAACAAAATGCTTACTCAGAGACTATTTAATGCTCCAGGTTTACCTTGCTAAATGGAAACTCAAAGCTGGAGGTAAGCCAGCCACAGATGAAGCACACAACAGCTGGGCCTGCTCTTCAGTGTCACGGCCATTAACAGTGCCAATCATGGAATTCAGTATTGCTTCTCTTGTCACCATCCCAGATGTCAAAGGAACACTGTTGAACACAGTGAATAGAATCGTAACAAATCTGAAACAAAACTATATTTAAAAAAGGGATCTTAGAGTTGATTTGAGATGTGGCCCAGGTGATTTCTAGCTGAGAAGTTTGGCAAAGCCATAGGTCCGGTGTGAAGGGGTGAATAATGTGAAGTAAAAGCCTCCTTCAAACACTGAAGGTTGGATGATCTTGTGTCTGGGATAGCACAAAATTACACTATCCAGGCAGAAGCTATTATGCTGTGATCTGTTCTGGAGCTTGCAGCACATACAGGATATGTGCACAGGCTGCTCTGATGAGTGGGCTTGGCAGACTGGGGAGGTGGGTATCAGAGATTTTGAAAAGAAGGATGAGGTGGAGAGATCCCTGATTTGGGGGATGTGACTGGCATGGAGTGTGGCTGGCAATGGAGACTGGCTGTAGAGACCACAGCTCCTGGCAGTGGAGAACTCAGTATGGGTCCTCCACTGCCCGTGTGCTATACACTCAAAGTAGAATGTGACCACGCCACTATACCCTCACTGGATCCATGCCTGCCCTGCTTAGAGGGGTTATTGCAGCACCTGGCATTTCATCATCCCCTTCGTTTGTGCCAGCATAAGGATGCTGTTTATTCTTATTATTACTTTTGTTGTTGTTATCAGTTCAAGGGGGATAACCACTTTTCACCGCACCCAGCCACTGAGATGGCAAGGCATAAGTGAATGTGGGGATGTAAGCAGAGAACAAAGTGAAAGGAGAGCACTTCGTTAGGTGACCAGGAATACTTGGCCATAGTATTTCCTGTATACAGAGAACTTGAATTTAAAAAAAAGGATGTTACCCAATACTTTAATAACATGTAAAGCTCTACTCATGGGGGAAAGGCTTAGTAGTATAAACTTCCTATTAGAAATACTTATTCTTCCTTTTCATACTAGTTCAAATCTAGGCTTTAGATATTTGTCTTCAAGATAAATAAAAGCAGGTCCCCTGACAGTTTAATACCTTAATTTTTCTATCCTTTTTTAAAAAACACACTACAGATTTGCTTGTCTACTGCCTTCTGGGGTTATTTACAATGTGAATACAAAATAGAAGTAAAAAATAGCATTTGAATGAATAGTGCTAGAATGATGTTGTTAGTGTGATGGTCCAGGAAGTGAGAGGTAAGGATTGTTGTGGGTGGTATCTTTTTATTGGACCAATTGTGTGGTTGGGATAGATTTAGACATTCATTCTTCTTGTGGATTGATACAAACTGATTACGCAGGATCCAGGGCCAGAGAGACTCAATCCCTACATTTTTTTGTGGGGGGTGGGGAATGTAACCATTAGGTTTCAGTGACAGATGGGGCCTCTGTGTACCATCTACATGGGATCAATGCATCCTGAGATCAATATGGTGGAAATTCCTTCACACTGCTCAGTCACTTACAAATCATATCTCTGTGGGCTATGTTAGAGGCCTGCTATTCCCACAGGTTTAGACTTGATATCTGGCAGTTACAGTTATAGTCTCATTTTGTCTGTTTGCAGGATATTAAGTGTGAAATACTATAATTAAAATGCAGAATGAGAGAGAATTTTAGGTTTTATGGTACTTAGGAGGATGCAGAAAACAACAAAATACCTTTGGGTAAGGGCTAGGTATCATGAAAATAAACCAAAAGATCAAATACTGCATAAGGTGGTGACACCATCAGAAAAGTGCTCACGTGGCATAGTACCATGAACTGCATCACCATAGTGCCAAAAGTTGCTATTTAAATATAAAATATTATAACATCTTGTATCTCATTGGGAAATGGCTTAACAGGATAGCAGTTTTACTGGGACCTTACCCAGGAAACTAATCTAGCCTAATGACAGCAAATGACAATAACTGTTATTGTAATTTTTGCATAAATTTAGCTAGTGCTATGTAATTTAATGATAGTTAACCAAGTGCCAAGTAGAGGCCTGAGTACTAATTGGGAGTACTTCCATTGACTAAGTAGAAGCTAACTGCAGTACCTTGCCATTCTTTCAGTGAGGGTTAAGGTACTGTGGTTTGGCTTCCACTTTCACAGGACACGAAGAATGCACAAACTCAGGCAACTAGCATGGGGAACTGATGTATGGGATAGCCCTCCCCCCTTTTTACCATGCAGTAAATTTTTCCATTACCCTAAGAAAAGTGAATGTAAAATGAGTGTGAAATGCTACCAGATCAGAATTCTCAACTCCTACAGATGCTACTACTTCACATTCATTTTCACTTCCCCACTCATGTGATTTTTGTTCCAGCATCTGGAGTACTGCGATCAGGTGATAATCTCAGGTTCTGCCTAAATAAAGTAAGCATCTAGTCTTCCAGGATGAGAAAAAGCTTCAGATTGTGAAGTTTCTTAGCTCAGAACCTAGAAGGCAAATAAAATCAATTTTTAATTATTTGGCTTAAAAATCATATAGTATTTAATAAATATCATATTTTTGGGGAGAGCCCAACTCAAGAATTTTGAACTCTTGAGTTGGCTATGCTGTTCTTACATAAAGATACACAATTGCACAAGATGAAAAGCAATGGAAAACTGAACCTTTCAGAGAGAGATTTTTGACTTAAGCTGATCCATGAGAAAAGACACTGAGAAATGGTTAGGACATGCAATGACATAGCAAGAAAGAGAGATTTATCAGCTGTGTATTTGTACTAATCTTAAAAAACCTTTACTGGAGCACATTCACTAATTACAATGAAATGTGAAAATTAAAGCCTAAATGCCAATAATTATAATACTACATTTTATTTACTGTATATTTATATATTTGCACGTAAAAGTGCTTCTAAAATGGCTGAATATACTCATTCCTTCTTGCTTTGGCCTATGCAGTCACTCAGTTTTGACTGTCTAGCGGCTCATTTTTAACAACTGGGAAGTAGACAATGCCCTCTGCTCAGGTTGGCAATTAGGACTGTGTCCTGATGAGTGGGGACTAATGATTCAAACACCTTGCAGCTGACAAAGATCTGGCCAAGTGCCTTAAACTTTATGCTATTGAGCAAAAGGTAAGTTCCTCATCATCACTAAATGCTTGCATTATTATCAGGCAAGGTTCTTTGGGTCGATGTGATATCTTTTATTAGACCAACTGAGTAGTTAGAAAAAAGGTTTTTGCAAGCTTTTGGGCACAATCACCCTTCTTCAGGCATAGGAAGTCTCTGCAGATCCTGATGCACACCCTTTATGTACTTATAGGCTGCCACCAGGTCTTCCAGCCTGCGCTTCTCCAGGCTGAAGAGTCCCATAGCTCGCAGCCTCCCTTCATAAATGAAGATGCACAAGGAATATAAATGTCTTAGCAGAAGTTTGGCTGTTGCACAGGGTGGAATTGGTATCTGTCTCAGATACGTGAAAGCTGTGTAAGCATAGCTTAGATATCTTTGAGGTGGAATAGCATCTGGCCTCTGTCTATATATCTGTGTCAGACTACCAGCTCCATTTTGAATGTGGACCTTTTCTATTTATTCTTCTGTCTTTATACACTGGTAGTAGACCGAAATTTGAAGGGTTAATGTCATAGGGCTAACAATGGGGCATTGTGAAACCTTGACAATCCTTTGTTCAAATGGAAGCCTCCTGGGACAAAGAACTAGCTTTCCCTCAAAATAACCAGTCCGTTAGGTGGACTGGTATTTAAGCAATATAGGCTCCAGCATGTGGCCACAGTACTGCTCTCCAGCGAGTGCCCCACAGGGTCAGCTTTACCAGGACTGTGACAAATATTATAGGTGAAGTATATTGCTATATGTATAATCAAATATGCCCAAAGATTTTCATTTTAAATGGCCCCTTGCATTTTCCTATCACTTTTTCTCAAGCATTTGTTTTTGGCTGAACTGTGACAAACATTCTCAGACTGGGAATGATTTTTTTTTAAACAAAGTTTCAGCTAATGTGGTTCAACTCTTTTTCAATTAAAAAAAAGGAAAAATGACTTTCCTAATACAGTATTTGTGTGACTCTATTTAACTGCCTTTGCACATCAGGTGATGGGCCCTTGAAATTTGGCATGGATTTGGGCCTCTTTGTGGACTGATGGCAAATCTACCTTGAGATTTGAGGCTAAGATTGAAATGATGTGACTGGAACATCCTTCAATAGAGACAGTGAAGAGAATTAAGGTTATACAAGCTATCCTAGCTACAGCATTTTCAAATGTTTTACTCCTTCCCTTGGCAAACATGGAGTGAAATTCTGGGCCTACTGGGAACTTTGCTGTTGGGCTAGAATTTTACCCTGGAGTGAATCTTTTGTGTGTGTAGGGATAAAGAGCTATCCCACTCTGTATCTCTCTGTGTGTGCATACTTCTAATAAGTGGTTTCTAATAATTGGATACAGAAAGGTACTGGCACATTAAATAAAGAAGAGACTTTCTACGATTGAGAAAATGCCAACACTTCTTTTTAATGTAAAAAAAATACATACCAAGATATACTTTTGAGGCTTTAGAACTAGAGCAATGCTGCAAGGGATGAGAAGATTTGTGATCACTGGAATTAAGAATGAACACAACAATTGCTCTTGAAAAGCTAAAGTAAAGCAAGGGAAACAAACTATGGTAGACTTGGATTCAACATTAATGGATAGATTAATGTGAGTACAAATTGGTTGTACTACACTTGTTTGCAATTTGTTTTTGGTATCTGTTTCATAATCACTGTGAAAGGTGAAATGTTTGTACTGGCAGACTGTGAATTCTAGGAGTGACTATTTGCACTAGTTTAGTTCAGGGGGTTTCATTATTTTCATCATGAGTTAAGAAGAACATATGCACTTTAAAACTTCATACAAATATCTCAGTCTCTTAAGCTGTACACTTCCCAGTCTTGTTAATAAGACCGTAAATAGTTACTGTAAGCAGGTGGCATAGATCAACTGGTTCAACAATGAAAAAAATCTTTCACTCATTAAGTTTTCTTCTTTAAGGTTTAATTCTTGAGAATTCAGAGTGCATTTTTTACAGTGAGACAAACAAAAACTGGTTTTCCTTCACTGGAAGAAATTATACAGCAGAAAAACAGCCCTCTAACACCTGGATGTGGAACTTTCTCTGGGCTTTGCTTTGCAGCCTATAATGGAGTTTTTGCAATATGTTTGTACTTATACTATATAGTCCTCTTGTTATAGTCACAAACTTATCTTCCTTTCCTTTTGTTCTTGTCCATCAGTTCAAAAGCAGTAGTGGGGAAGAAGTAAATGTTTCCATTTATTTGGTTTCTGTAGTCTAGAATTTGCTGATTGTTCAACCACAACTTTCTGGCTTCTATCTATGGTACCCAGAATTCCAAAATCATCTCCCATCCAAATACTGGGCAGACCTGGGATTACTTAGCATTGCATAAACAGATGAAAATAGAGAAATTCAATCTACTCTAGTTCAGTTCTAGAGCTTTTATTGTACTAAACTGAGCAAAATTATTTGAGCAATTCTCATTGTTTAACATTAAGTCATAGTTAGAAATTTGCTATAATTAAACCCACTATTCTGACAACTCTGATTCCATCTAATTCTAAATTGTCAGGATTCCATCTGGAAATACATTTTTTTAAATAGGGTGATATGCAGAAGGTGGCCATTCATTCCTGTGCTTGGTATTCCAGACACTGAAGTATATTATGAAGGTTGGTATTCTTTTGAATGCATAAAGGATTTACATAGTTAATTCCCATTACATTTAATTGCAGTTACCCAGAGAAATCCCTGGTTAATTGATGATAAAATAGATATTTTAGAAAAAGTTCAGATTCTATGCACATTACATTTATATTCCACTAAAATAACATATTTGTTAGCCCATCTGAAATAAAATGCACATGATTATTTGTTGTTTGGGACTGTTGCATCTGAATTGGAAAAAAGACAAAAGTTGATTAAAAGTACTTTGCAGATTTAATGAAGATAATATCATGTAGATTGAGAAGGGAAATAGCTGAAGAAAAGCTCTGGCATAGAAATGAAGTAGAATTGACCTATTATTGAGTTTATAGCAAAATTAGTGCAATGTACATTACAAACAAAAGACTATCTGTACTACATGTATATATATTTGTACGTGAATACCCAATTTTAATGAGGTATGAATGATGCTGGGTTGTGCTAATTATATTTTTTCTCTTTCTCTAGCTGCTCACTCTTGAGGGTCAAAAACCCCCCATTTGGACTAATATTTAAATATAAGCGGTGTTTTGGTTGTCCGAGGTGTTTGTCTGTCCCGTGTGTGTGTGTGTGTGTGTGTGTGTAATTTAATGTTATAAAAATGTAGATCCACTAACAATATTGGAAAAGAGACAGATAAAAAAAATCATTTGAAGAGTTTCTTCAGCTCTCGGCCAGTGGAAACCCAGAGTAAATACTGAGTTACACAGGGTGCGTCTACACATGCATGTTAATATGGAACAAACCCTGACGCATATCGTGCCAGGGTTTATTGCTCTGGGGCACCACGTCTACACATGTGCCCAAGACTGCAGGACTTTGAGCTGGGTTGGAGCAGTCCCAGCTGGCAGGGGGCCTGGAGGGTTAGCCTGCCAGCCCAGGGCTGCTCCGACCCAGCTCAACATGCTGTGGAAGGGCTGGCTGTGGCACAAAGATGATACAGTACAGGGCTAGTCAGTTGCACTGAAGCACCCTTGTGCCCCAGCCAGCTGTGCCAGTGTCTACACCTGTGTTGCAGCAGAATAAAAAACTCTGCAGCAGGATAGTACTTTTATTTACAAATATTGCCCTGCTGCAGAGTTAATTAATTTCCTGTGGCCTAATAGGGCACAGAGTAGTTTGAGGTCAGAATCAAGCTTATGATTTCTGCCCAAAATGAGTTTTAAGGCCATACAGCAGATCTTCAGCTGGTGTAAATCAGCATAAGTGCCTTGATTTCAATGCAGCTAGGGTAGCTAATACAAAATGAAGCTTAGCCTCAAGTTTACAAATGTTCTGTCTTATCTTTGACATTAGGGGCATGTCCAGATGAGTGCAGATGTGCCCTAATGCCTCACACCACACACACTGCATATTCAGGCATCCCCTGCACTGCTAATTTGCAGTGGGAGCAGAGTGGGGAGGGAGGGGAGGTTTGACCCTGGGAGATCCTGGAATCAAAAGAAGGCACACCTAAAAAAAAGTGCGGTGGCACATGTGGCAGCAGTGCATGCTGCCTAATACTGAAGCCTGGTTGGCCACAGTCATCCTCCAGTTGCCAGCCAGGCTCCCTGGTGCAGGATCGCCATGGCTGCAACTCCCAAAGGTCCCCAGGTAAGGCTGTTAGGGCCAGCACAGTTGCTGGCCCCAGCCTCCCCTACCCCCCCCAGGGCAACGTGCTGTGCACCAGAGTGCGTGTGGCACAGGCATTCCCTGGGGACAAGCAGCAGCAGCAGATGTTGGGCTGCTGCTGTTTGACCCTAGGGAAAAGCACATTCCTGCTCATGGGGATACACTTTAGGAGTTTTTGACAATGGGAGTTCTGTATGTGGGACAAGAGTAGAATATAAATCACGACACTTAGTCCAGATTGGCAACTTTCCATATTTTCAAAATATTGATTTTCACCAAAAACAAAATATTAGCATTTCCGGCTTTGAATTGAAGTACTGAATTTAATTGGGAGTTAGGCACCAAGGCAACTTGCAGACATTTAAAAGAAAAAGAAAAAAAGCAGCGATTTACTTTCAACTTGGCGCACTCCTGTGCTGAGCCCACTACATGCCCAGAAGACGCAATGCGTTAGTTGGACCCAACTCACCTGACATCTTTATAGACTGGGTGCTTTAGTGGGGCTTTTTTTGGCACTTTTATCTAATAGCTGATTGAATCCCAGCCTAAAAAGGGATTAGTCTACATATGCTGTATTTGCTCCCTTTTTCTGTAACCTTTTAATGCCTCAGGGATTGAGTTTCACTTGACTCAGTGGGAGAATCCTGGTACATCTGGTTTCCCCATGGTTTTACATGATGACTGAACAGACTTTCAGCTTTTGCTGTCAGGTTTCCTATTGACTTAGACTGCGATTAAATTTGTTCATCATGAATACCTCCTGGTTTTTTTTGTAAAGATACAAGTGAACTGTCTTGCTATTTACACATCAGTTTAGCATTAATATTTTCATCCTTGATCTCTGCCACAGTTTATTTTTTGTGGATGGACTGTATAAGAAATATCCCCCAAGTCATGTGTGAGTTCTGAGAGAATGATACCATTTCTCTCAAGCCCATTCCCACCCCTACAATATATTTTATATAATTATTTACAGTTTTTGACAGAACTCAGAAACCAGACATGTGGCCTGGAAAAGGACTTAAGCAAATGCTCACTGAAGTCAGAGCCTCAAAAGGCTTTTGATCAGGAGCACAGCCCTCCATGAACGTAGCCAAATTGTGATTAAGGGTCACTAGTTGCCAAAAGTTATGATGTAGAGGGCATGTCCACACATTGCCCTATGGCAGTGGTCACTAACCAGTGGATCTTGATCCACCGATAGATCTTGGAGCCTCTTGGAGTCGATCAGAGGCTGGAAAGAGGGGCTGAGTCCATGCACACACGTGCTCCAGCCCAGCAGGTCAGTCCATGTGGGAGGGAAGGGGTGGAGGCTAGATTGAGGCCCTTGTGGTGAGAGAGACTGCTGCAGATCCAGGAGCAGGGGTAAGTTGAGTGGGGCCCTGGCTGGGTGGGGCTTACCTGCTGGGGAGGTGCTCCCCCAAATAATTTTTCCTCCCTCTGCCTTGATCTGCCCCCCGGCCTTACCTGCGGGGTGGGGGGTAGCAGCGCACGGTAGATCTTGGGTTGCTTTTAAATACAAAGGTGATCTCCTACTTAAAAAGGTTGGAGACCACTGCCCTATGGTGATGTTGTTATGGTGCCATGCTTTAGTACTTCCAAAAGGGAGTACTAAAGCATGGCAGTAACTGCCTATACTGTGCTGTGCATGTGGTAAGTTTTCGCTGCTACTTTGTCACAGTGGCATGCTAAAATGGGGGAATGCGCTGTTATGGCGAGGTAGCTGCCGACCGACATGTAGACTGATGTGATTGCTATGCTGTTGTAGCGCATCATACGGTGATGTAGTGTGTTGCTACAGCGGTGTACAGCAATTTGTAGACATGCCCAGTGATATGCAAATCCCACCGTGATGGGAAGAAAAAGTCACTGCGTCTCTGGTGAATACTGGCTGCTTAATGGTGACCACTATAGATCTGTGACCAACATTTGACTTATTTAGTTATGTGTGATTGAAAATTGTCTATTATGCCTATGCGGTAGAGAATGTTACCAACTTGCATCACTCCTGCCAGGTGGTTTCTTTATGAAAAACAGGTACCTGCCACATTATGGCTGTGGTAGAGTCATTTCCCTTCTGAAACTTTAAGTCTCCTGCTCTCCTCAAATTGTAGACAGCCTTTGGACATTGGCTATGAATGACCTTTCCCACAACACTGTATCACAAAAGAACACAGATGTTCCTTGTTACTTTTGTCAGACAGCAGAAATTAAGGTGGCCACTTGGACTCCGGTCTCTGCATCAGACTAGACCAGATCCTGTTCCCTGCACAGAGGCCTGCTTTGCTGAGAGAGGGTGTTGGCCCAGTTTAATCCTTGGCTCTGAATGTTGCAGCTCCTCCCCCATCTCTCCAAACCTGGGCAGAAATCAATGCACTAATTTACACTAGTTTGCTTTTGCTTGGTACCATAAGGCCCAGGTTGGTTTGTGTGTTTTGGTTTTTTTAAAATTCAAGTTTAGATTCTGATATGACTGGAAGCTAAGAGCCAAGGCTAGTGCCTATTGATCTGGCTCCTTACTCTGATCCTGCTTTTGGATGAATTTAAACTCCATTATACCTGAGGAGCCCAGTATAGCATGGGATAGTATTTTGAGTGTCTGCACAATCTGCTTCATTTCTAATTTTGGTGCTCAAAGTGGGAAGAGCTTGGCTTGTGGGTGGTGTTTAAGAGTAGCACCACTTATTTTCCTAATTTGTACTCCTGGAAGGATGCACTACACACAAACATGGGACTTTTTTTGTTTTGATTTTTTTAAATACCTCTATGCTTAACATTGATGAATTTTCAATGCACATGAAGAAGCATCTCCCACCTGCTTACATTCTTTTATAAATGTAACTTCATTAATGCGTGCCAGCCAGTTGAGTACACCTCAAATGGTCCACAACTGTTTTGCTGAATTGGGTTTATTTTCAGAAGTGCTAGACAATCCTGCCCTACTGTTAACTTCAGTGGAGTTACTCCTAATCTTTCTTGGTGTAACTGAGAGGAAAATCGGACACTAGCTCTCCTCCTCACTAGTCCAAATCCTCTTGAGGTTATAGCATAGAACTGCCAAACCTTTTTACCAGATACGATGCAAATGAAAATATTACTGTTGTAGTGCAGTAATTATGGCTTGTACCATGGTAACAGACCTATTACGGGTCTTTGCTATTTAGTCATGTTTATAATATGATAAACACTGAAATCTACTCCCCGCTCCTTTCTCAGAAAGGACAAGCAGCCTTTATAAGAGGAACTAGTAGGAATTTGGAGCTCCAACCTGCTTTGTAGGGCATAAGCCTCTGGGCTAGCATGGAAAGAATGTCCCCCAAGTACTTCAGTGTACATGCAGACTGTACGACATGCTTCCTGTGAAACACTGGGCCAAGCTTTTTTCACCTCTTTGCATCTCAGTGGAAAGGTATTGCCAGGCTTTATTGATTAGTGTCTGTATAAGGGCTTGGCTTCCTGGATAAAAGATGCTAGAGAAATGTCAACACTTATTATGGCTGTTAAAAGTGCAGCAGCATTTACCTGAGTGGGTGAACGGCTCCAGCAGTGGCTTCATCCATTTTAGTACATTGGGGAGGCAAGTGCTCTAAGCAATTGAACTTTAGTATTTGCATCCAGTCTTCCAAGGTTGCTGTACAGAATAGAATAACAATAGCAAGCTCTTGCAGAGCACAAGAAGCTATGCAGCTTTAAGCGTGCAGGCATTTAGTCTTGTTCATTCACAGCTGACCTTCTTGCTCCATGCTGATTGTCAAAAATTTGCGGGGTTGCTGATCTTCTGACCTATGTTATTGCTAAGGTATATAGGGTATGTCTACACATGCATTTAGGCATGCCTGAAGTTAATTCACACTTAAGGCAATTTAGGTTCATGTCTACACACGCATGCATTAAAGCACATTAATGCTGTGTGCACTGACTCACGTGGGACTAAAGTTCGTCCCACATCAGTCCATACAGTGTTAATATGCCTATACACGAGTTAGTGTGCTTTAGCTATTCATGCCTAAATCCGATACCTGCTTTTGTAAATATCAAATGTAGGTGCAAATAGCCTAAAACCACCATTTTTAAGGTACATTCAGGGTGCACATGTGTGGACATGTGTCCTTAATGTGCCTTAAATCGGGCTAAAGCATCTTAAATCAGCACACAGACACGGCCATAAACTATATGTACTGAAAGCCAATAACTCTTTACTTTGAAGCCTTCTACGTTAAGAGATATACTATTTTCTCAGAGCAAGTACTGTATGGTTACATTTACTCTATACAGTTGTCTCTATACAACTACTAAATGATACATTTGGCAGAAAAAACACCCCCCACAACACTGAACGGAGGTCCAGAAGTCAAGTTAAGTAGCTAGACCAGCTTCCACTGAACAATGCCAAGATAAAACAACCTATTTGTGGGGGCTCCATGAAAATTTATCATTATAAGATCATAAATATTAGACCGTAATTTTTGGCAACATTAAATGTTCTTTAATTTCCTTGGGTGTCTAGTTACAAAAGCTACTGTGGCAAAGTTGGTTTTAAAAATGC
This sequence comes from Alligator sinensis, assembly GCF_000455745.1. Lineage (NCBI taxonomy): Eukaryota > Metazoa > Chordata > Crocodylia > Alligatoridae > Alligator > Alligator sinensis. The sequence goes on along the minus strand of NW_005841848.1, from coordinate 1,678,623 downwards.
CATTCATTGCAATCCTGGAAATTCAGAGTTTAAGCTAAAAAAAACATAAAAGTGCCTCAGGTCACCTTCTAACCAGCCAATTAAGAGCTTGACCCTGCCCACTGAACTCAAAGGGAATGATGATATTGATTTCAAGGAGCAGGATCAGACCCTTTAAGGGGATTTAAATTGCTATGAAATCAGTTATGGACAATGAAATGAGACAGCATTGTTATCTTGTTAATATGGCAAAAATGATCATAAGCTAAAATACACATCAGTGTAGGCTGCAAGTATTTTTTTTAAATCAATTTAAGATTACTGCTTTATTTAAACTCTTTTTATTATTCAGCCATTTCTCTCCCATGCCCTTTATTCTTCTTACACAAGCTGAATCATTGAACTACCGCCAGAACTTACTTGAAAGAATTTATTAAAAATTGAGGGAAAACGAAAGGAAGATCAGAATGTATGCATGCGGTTAAGTAAACCCATGAAAGTTGCAATTCTTTAGCAATACAATAAGTAGTTTCTGTCAAAACCAGGTAAACACACCATTATGCATAGAAATATCCTTCAGTTAGGTACATGTGGCCACAGGCAAAGAATACAATTCCTAGTATCCCATAACCTGACAGTAGTGATGATGATAAGAATTTTTTGCTTGGCTGCTCTACAAGGGAGAAAAACTTAATACACAATTGTGAGAAATTACTAAAGAAGAATCTAGCACTTGTTCTTAAGAGAACAAGATAGAGGAGTTTGGGGAAAGCTAGCAATGGTCACATTTTGCTCTTTTTGAAAAGTTCAGTTTGACAGGCTTGTGAGCCTTGGTCCGGTAAACAGATTCACTGATGAATAAAAAAAGACTTAGATGTGGGGAAAGGAAGGGTGCATCCAGTATTTATGCCTCCCCCCTCATGCTCCTCCCTTTTGCTAACAGCATGGAGTAGGACGTGGCAGCATTTACCTTGCTATATAAACATATCTGGTCATCCACAGCTGCTGAGCAGAGGTCCCTTTACTGCATTTCATGGAGGGCAGGGCCATCACTAAGTACTTTACTTTCTTTCTGGAGTGTAAATCTTAAAATGCAAATTTCACTGTGGTGCTTTGGTACATGCAGAATCACTTTCTACTCTTGACCTCAAAACATCAGGGAGAGGGCATTGCATGTCAGCTGAGGAAAGGCCTGCAGCTGAACATAACAACCCTATGAGTTGAACTGATGTTGATGTAGTACACACAAGCTGAATCAGACTAAGAGCAGAGGGGATCTCTCTGTTGTACCTGATGTTGAGGGGCAGCTGCATTTGTTCCTACAACTCCAACCCTGTATGGATTTTGGCAGCCTGCTGGCCAGGTTGCTTGGAAGAGATTAATCACAAGATTGAAGAGCCCGGAGTTTAACAGCCGTTGTCCATTTTCCACAGAAGAGGGCTATACAGGCCAAAGCATTTCTAAATGACATCTGGAAGTCTAAAAAGCTTCAGAAATCAAACTATAGTCAAACTACCCAATGACTTGTCAAATCTGCCTTACCATTTATTCCTTGCTCTGTGCTGCATCATTATGAGACCTTCTGAGGGAGAGAGAAGGGGTAGCAAAAGAACAGGGCTTTGCATCCTGCCTCTTACCCTCTTCACTGACTTCCCAATTATACCAGTCCAGGTTGCCAGCTCCAGTTGAGCTGCACACGGTGTAAGTTGCAAAGGAGATCACCTTCACCTTCTAGTCACTCCACTACTGTGTGTGGGGCTGAACTTTTACTGAGATAAAGCAGCCTAACACTGGCTGGTAACAACTCCAAAGGCCCCAAACCACCTATAGAAACAATGTGGTCAAAAAACATTCCTAACTATAGCCTTTCTGCTGGTAGAAAGGAAGATGTTGTGTAGGATGCTCTACCTCACCACCATTAGTATTTTCTGGTAGGACCAGAAAATGCAGAACAATGCTTATCAAAGTTTTACTCGCATCAGAAGATCTGGCTGTGGATGTGTAGAACAAGACTATTAAAATTCAGGCATGTTATCTGCCAAAACATTCTCCAGCTTCTCAGTAAAGTTCTGAATACTTGTTTAGTTGTTTTCTTTTGGCACAAGCCTTGGCCACAATCTTGCATAGAGCTCAAGTGGACAACCCAGGGGAGTTAGGACTGGGGCATCAGCGCTAGCTAAAGAAGGCGTAAAGGCATCATCATGAAGTGGGGCCTACTGACCAGCTATTAAAATTTTGTCAAACAGTTTACTGGATTTCTTGATTTTTTCCAATATAAAGATACTGCAAACAACAAAACCCCAAACTGAACTCATTTCAGAGAGAAATGAATGTAAGATGTAAACAAAGAAGATACATGCACAAAACATTTGGCCTTTCCAAGTTTTCACAACATAAATTCCTTCCCTTTGACCAGCAGACATGTTACAGACATTCCTATGCATCATACCCATATTAAAGAAAAATAATAGTCCTCTTGCAAAACTAAGCTATTTATTAAATGGATTCTAATTTGTAACATAAACCTACGCTACAGTGGAGGTATGCTTTACCATTAGAGATTTTTCTAAGGCTCCCATGTCTTAGCCCTATGACAAAAGAAACGAGCTATTACGGTTTTTTTTTCCTTTTAAATTCTCATTAGGAAGAACCTGTGCATTTACAAATAGGCCTGGCTTTTTAGTTCTCAAACTGAGAGATTCAGTACTTCCAAGTTTCTATCCTGACTAGTATCTTAATGGCTTTCTGCTGACCAACCACTCCAATCCAACTTGTAGAGTCAGTCAAGCATTTTGCTCAAAAAAACCCAGTATTTTAAATTTTTACTTAATCAGTCCGAGTACATTAATCTTCAAATAGCTCATTTCAACCTTAGTGTTAAGGCAGTATCTCATCACAAGCTATATGAAATCATCTTACTACTATGGGAATAGATCCTGCAAACACTTTCTGCCAAGCACAGTCCTTATTACTGGCATAGCAGAGCAAGAGAAGTTTGAAGGGTCCCACTTCATAGTTCAGAAAGCTACCAGAAACTTGACTCACTTTTAAACCTTAAATCCCAACAAGAAGACTTTAGAATTATTCTTGACCTGGGCATCTCCTTAAAGTTATAGCTGTCCATTTCTCCTTCTTGCATACCAGCCTAGACACGCACAGAGTCCAGTGACGCTGACAGCTAAGCCCAGCAAGAGGGCAACTTCATCTCCAAGATCCAGGGCTTCAACTCCAGGCAGTAGAAGCAGCAGTGAAATGAGTACGAAGAAGAAGTCTGAGGCTTTGCAGGGAGAAGCCATGCTGCTGATCAGGTGATCTTGAAAGAGGAGTGAAACAGGCTGGTACTTCAACAGTATCTAAAACAGAAACCAAAAGGAACAGGAGAGGGTTTCTATGTTTAACTGCATCTCAAAGAAACTCCACACTCACAGCTAGAACCACAAAAACTGCATGAAAATATAAGACTAGGGCTCTGGAAGTGTAGGCTTTTCTTTACGGATAGCTTTCTCCTCCCCTGCTTCTTCCCTCCTACCCCCACTTATTTTACAGTGATATACCAAACCCATGTTTATCTCCTATGGACACAAAGCAAGTATTTACCACAAGGAAGCTGGACAAAGGCCACTACATGCTTCCTGCACATAATTATCTTCCTTAGCTTACCTGGCAGTAAAACTAAACAGCCTCATCTGCACTGAGGTTTTCCAGTGGAACTGCTAATGTCCATTACTTACTACTTCTCAATTTCTTGGCTCAGATCAAGCATTAATGGGTAATACCTGGACTCTGAGGCCTGGAACTTTGACTCAGGACCCTGGCTTGGTTGAAAAGACATGGCCCACGGATATGTACAAAAAGGGTTACTGAGCTTCACTGCTTTGGAACTAGAATTTAACTGAATATTTGGATTTGAGACAGGAATAAAGCCATATTTTACCCATGTCCAAAATGACACAGAATTTAAGATGACCCACCCCAATAATTAAATTAGCCATATGGAAAATTCATCAATTTGTCATAATCTTCTAGGCACAGAATTACTGGAGGGTTGTCTTTGAATTAGCCCCCACGCACGGCAAGGGGTCACATGGCCCCTTTACCCCCAATTCTTTTCCCTCCAGCTTGCTGGTTCCCCCCTCTCCCCCTGTTTGCCCCTTATTGTGGGACACCGCTGTGGCTCAGTCCCTCCCCGGTCACAGAGATGGGGGAGCGCAGCCTCTGCCCGGCCCTGAAGCAGTGCTGCCCTGCTGACGGGCTGGGCAAGGGCAGCTCCCCCCTGCTCTGTGCTGGGAGGGAAGCAAGTATGGCTCTGACTGGGCTTGGGGCCCCCACAGCGCTGCCCCTGCCGTGTACCCGAGTCCGAGACGAGGGACTTCTCCCTGCGGGGGCACGGGTCAAGTCAAGGTGGCTCTGAAACTTGCAGGAAGGACCCTCACCTGGCCTGGCGCACGGGGCTGCTGCGGGCGCTCCCTCGCTGCGGAGCTGGTGCAGGAAACGCCTGAGGGAGAAGCAGGGGAGCGGGATTGGGATTGGGGCCTGCGGCCCCCGCCGGAGATCAACCCCGCTCCCGCACCAGGACCCCGCGTGGAGACGGGGACCCGCCTTCAGCGCCAGGCTGCCCACGCCGCCTCCCGCCCCGCACCCCGGCCACGGGTTACCGGCAGCTCCTCTAGCAGCGCAGCGCGGCTCTCGGGCACGGCGTCACGTGCTGCAGCGCCCATCCGGCCGGAGAGCGCGCCGCCCCCGCGCGTGGGCCGCTGGGAACGCGCCCCTCCCCCCTGACCCAGCGAGAGACGAGCGGGGCCTCCATTCTCTGGAGAACGGGGGCGGGACTACATTTCCCAGCATTCCTGGCGGTGGCAGCTCCCAGAATGCCCCGGGGCGGGCTGGCCGCTCTCTCTGCTGAGTAGTCGCAAGCTCCGCCCTTGTGGGGGCGGGTGATGATTCCAGGCCACGTGATCTCGGTCGTCTCTTCCCTTCCCCCCGCCCCCCGTCTGCTGATTGGAGCGAGCGGTCCCGGATGGAACGCGCTGCCCGGCCTCGTCCTGCCCCTCCCCGGCTCCCTGCCTCTGGCAGCCGCGCGGGAGAAAGGCCCTGAGGGGGGCCGGAGCGTCCTGGTGCACGTACTGCTGCTGCCGCTGCTTCATGGGGCCCGGCTGCGGCCTGCTCCTGCTTCCCCGCCCAGGTTCCCGTGCCCCGGGGGTGATGCATCATGGCGCTCCTGGTCGGTTGCTGCCTGCTTGTCCACACAAGCCAGAGCCGGTGGCAGTCACCAGAGCTGCTTTCCGCAGAGAGAAGCTGAGGCCCTGCTCCCCTTTGCCCCCACGCTTACAGGGGTGATTAATCAGACAATCAATCTGTGACCCCGCTCCACCAATGAACGGCCATAAACACTGTGGAATAACTTTGCAGGGTTGCTGTTTGTAGCTATATTGGTCTAAGGACATGGGCAGGTCAGGTTCTTTGGGTAGCTGGGGTATCTTTTATTAACAGTATGATTGCCAGTGTACCAAAAATCATAAGAGAAACTTCCAAATCAAGAGATTTGGAATGTAAATCATTAGATGCTATTTTTGAAGTGCATGCATGTGATTCTTGGGACAAAGGCAGGAAGGCATGTGAGAGCCCGCCTGTCCCATGCACAAATCTGGGGGGCACATGCCCCCCATGACTCCCATGGGTCTGGGGACACATTCACCCCTGCCCCTTCCCCACTCCTTCCTTCACTGTGGGAACCTCCATATGCCCCCACACCATCCCCTCTTCCCATCCCCACCCCTTCTCCACAGACTTACCAGCTTGGCACTTTGCATTCACCAGAAGAAATCCTGAGTTTTGATCTTGCTATCAGGAGATCATAAGTCAGAGTTAATTTGACTTGGAAATCAGGAGTCTCATGATTTTTTCATGAGAGCTGGCAATACTGTATTGAACCAGCTAAAAACTTGGAAAAAAGTTTTTTGCAAGTGTTTGGGCACAAGCATCCTCTGTCAGGCATAGGGGGCTCTGCTGGTGTTAGGGGCATAGGTTGTAGCTGTGTTGATCTAAGACATAGGCAGATGAGGTTCTTTGGATATATCTGATATCTTTTATTAGACTAACTCAAACAGCTGGAAAAAATTGTTGCAAGTTTTTGGGTACAAACATCATTCAGCTGAGGAAACCTCTGCAGTTGATCTGTGGTCTTCCTGGGTGGACTAGTAAAGAAGCCAGAGGCCATTATGCATGTATAAAAACCAGTCAGTGAAAATGTAAGTGGAGGCAGACAATGGGTAAGAGATGTGTTCTCCAAGGTAGTAGCTTGTTCTAATGACACCATTAATTGAATGAGTGGCCAAGTGCTCCCCTGTGACTGGGAGTCCCATCAACTGAGGGGCTTTGCACCATTCATTGCCATCACTGCAGCTAAGGAGGCTTATGGTAGCAGCAGTGTTTCCAGAGCTGGCCCCAGTCTGAGCCTCATCAGCTGCAGGGCTTACAGCAAGGAGAACACTGTTCCCTCACCAGCCTTGGAAGGTGCAGGCTTGCAGGGGGGCAGCTTCCTCAGCCCTGGAGTTTGCAGTGGGAGAATGCTGCCCTCTCTGCGAGCCTTGTCAGCTACAGGCCTTGCAGTGGTAGCAGTGCTGTTCCTGCTGTGAGCCTTGCAGCAGATGAAGCTTGCAGCAGCAGTGTTTTAGCTGTCCTGAAGTTTTTTTTGGCATTTATACTAGAGACAAAGCTGCTTGTTGCAATATGGTTCCATGTTGTCAGATAACAGCATTGTATAGGACCATTCTCCAAAGTTGCCTTTATAAGCACTGCAGGGAGGTACAGGTTCAAAACTGGTTTCAAATGCAGTTGTTTCAGACCAAATGGAGACATTTTTACCAATTCCTTAAAACATTACCAATCTTTTAAAGAAATTGTTGGGGTGTGTATATATACACACACATGCACAGAGTCTAACTATATATACATATGCTTGTAGGGTAGGGCTGATATAATAGGAAGGGGATATGATTACTTTTTTGCATCCTCCCCATTTCATTAATTGCACCTTATTTAATATACGCACAGCCAGTGTTAGATTCATAGATTGTTAGGGGCTGGAAAGGACCTTGTAGATCATCGAGTCCAGTCTCCTCATCTGTTGTTACAGATGCTTGTAATTCTTTTAATTACAAAAATCACAACTTATTTTCCAAAACCTAATCTCTCCTTGATCCCCTCAAACCTAAGATACTCCTGCTTTGCTCTGCTCTTCCAAAAAAGTCTGGGATCACAGATAAGGGGAAGCCTCTGTTTTCACTTGCCCATTTCCCTCAAAAACTCCTATGATGCCACCAATACTATTGTGTGTTCTCCTGTCTCCACTGCTTTCACTTGCACACCAGAATCCTTGAATCTTAGTTGCAGGATCATGCCTGGAACTATATTTGGGAGTATATATGATTGAATTCGGTGGCCCAGACTCCATTTACATCAGTCCATGCAATAGCTTAATGAAGAGTTTACACTGATGAATCCCACTTAGGTGGGCGGTCACATTCTAGAGTAGGTGAGGTTTCCAAGCAGCACTTACAGATGTTACAGTATCTACTCATGACTAATATTTGAACACAAAGAAGCAAGCCTTACAGCTTGAATGATCTTCTTTAAGAGCCTTGCAACACATCCTTTCTGGAGCGGGAAGCCTAATTTCCACCCTTTCCCCTTTCTTCCTCACCCCTCCAGGTTTGTAGCTGGGAATTAAATTCAGATCTCTTTAGTACTGAGCAATACACTAAACACTGAACAGTTCTTCTCTGGTTAGACTTTACTGATTGTTTTCCATATTCATGAATATTTTGTAAGATAAAGACAAAAGATGTGATAGAAGGGAGTAATACTAGAGAGCTTATTAAAATTAGAGTAACATCTTTTGCAATCCATAGGATCCTGCCTGTACAAGAACATGATAGATGTTAGCAAGATGGCAGTCTTCAAGTCTTGTAATTTTGTTTTTCAATTATTAAAGTTGTCTAGAGTTGGGAAGAAGAAGCAACATGATTCTAGTGATTGCAACTTTGGGTTTATATTTTTATACCTTCTAGAAAATATGCCTGTCTGGATACGTATGGACCCGTGGGTTGTGTTTTGTTTCTGTTTTGTTCCTATAGGTAATGGACTGAATTACAATTCTTTAGGTCAGTTGCCTCGCATCTATCATGTAGGAATAAGTGAGAAACACTTGTTATTGTTACAGGTGATTTGATTGCAAACATGGTGCTGAAATTTGCAACAATAATTTATATGGCTTTTGATATTGCAGAGCAGTATAGCATTTACCTGTCAACTGAAAGATGCAGTAAGTTTGCTGAAAAAGGAACAAAGAGATTGGTTCCAAGGTCATCCTGCAATGACAAGAATGATCAAAATTATACTTACCAGACCAGGTTCCTCCTGTACTTCATATATGTCATTCTTTACATTTCATAGGGTTAAGACCTGTCTGTCATTTGACCAGGGAACACGCCAAGCATCATAGTGTAATGTTCCTACATGGCTAGACTTCTTCCTCAGTACATTTTCCCACATTTTATTCAGGTTGAAAACGTGTTCATATGGCAGTGAACTGGAAAACGCCTTTAATGGTGAATATTAAATAGATCATGTTTTAGCTAAGAAAAATTGTCAAGCAGCTTTTGAAGAAGTGCAAAAGATGGTTGTCAAGGGTATATTCTTCTTCATCATCATTCTTATAATTGATTATGCCCCAAGTTCATAGAATATGCTAGTATATATTCGGAACATTACAGCCCATGAATGCTCACAAAAAGAAACTATATGGGTAATCCTAACTGAGGATCCAGACAGCTTTTTGAGTAAGTGGTTTGGTCTATTCCAGGGGTGTCCAACCTTTTTGAATGTGGGGCCAGATCATGAACTTTTTATCATCCAGTGGGCCGGCGAGCCATATTCATATTTTATCATCCATATTTTATCAGGCTGTATGTTGGACAAGCCTGAAATAAGGCAAAGCTGGCATAAACCCCCACCTGTGCTCAGCAAACTACAGCAAATGATGTCCTGGACCAGCCATCCCAACAGCTGGGGCCCCGCTTCTGCCTGCTATGACCACCATTTGAAGGCAGCCCCAGAAGATATTTGACAGCCGTATTAAAATATATGACCAAACCAATGTAGCCAGTGCTCTCATGCAGGCCAAGGGGCCGTCTATGCCACTGCTTTCCCAGGCCTTGCCCACACCAGCAACACTGCTGCCTAAAGTCTTGGCAGCACTCAGGCAGATGTGGCTGGGGCCCAGCCAATGCGTGAGATAGGGGATGGCGGAACTGCGGGAGTGAAGCCGGTTCCCAGCCTGGCAGGGTCTCAGGCCTGGTCTCCCCAGGGCGGCTTCGGGCAGGAGAAGGCCTTGGGGGAACACGGGCTGCTCTGCTCCTCCGCGCTTCCCTGCAGTGAAGGCAAACAGCTCCCAGGAGGGTGCAGGCAGCCGCCGTGGCAGGAGAGCAGCACCCAGCCCAGCCTCAGGGAGTGGGGCAGGACACCGGGGGCAAGGTGCTGAGCCAGAGACAAGTAAAAGCGGCCACTGTCCCTAGCTTGTCCCATCAGGCGCGGCCAGGGCAGCCCTGTGCCGGGCAGCCCTCAGGGCGGCGGTGGGACCCAGCTCACGTGACATAGGAGGTCACATGAGCTTGGCCCTGTGGGGGTGAGCAGCTCCCCTCCCGTCCCCCACCCGCCTGTCCTGAGCAAGGGACCTTGGGCCTCAGAAAATGTCTTGGCGGGCCGCATGTTAGACAAGCCTGGTCTATTCTATTTCCAGTGTGGCAAATGTCCATGGCATCACTACTGGTAGCATGCTTGCTTTCTCAAGAGGCCAGATTGCCTTCATATCTTTGGCCACATCATGGTTTCTTTTTAGCTTCTGTATTGCATATTGTCACATAGAGGGAGCACTGTTCTGGTGGGAGATATCTGGTTGGTTGCTTGGTATGGTCTAATCTGTGACTTTTTAAGGAGTACAAGCCTCTGACAACCTGTATTTGTATGGAAAAGTGATGACACTGATCAGCTTTTTATTATGAATGAATTGATGATATGCAATGCTGTTGAGTATACTCTCTACTAATGAGGTCATGGCACCCACTTGTGATATGCTAGTTTCACTGCTGAGGCTGCAAAGGCTGCACATTGGGTATATTTTTAAGGATATCTTTTTATTACTGCTGCTATTACCATCACACCTAAGAACTTAGTCATAAAAAAGAAGCCCATTATACTAGGTGATATACCAATACAAAACAAAAAGATGGTTCCTTCCCCCAAAGGCTTACCAAGAATAAAAAAGTTCTGGTTCTGAACTAACAGTGATGTAGAGGCTTGATCCATACCACAGCGAAGCCCCAACATGAGTCTTTCCACTGACAACAATAAGCTTTGGATCAATCCCTAAATCAGGAATATTGCCATTATAATTAATGAAGTTACAGAATGCTAATGTATGGGCCCAAATGGGAGGTGCTTTTGTACCGATGTAGTTTCATTTGCTTTCAGCTAAAACCTTCCATTCTTACTTTGATCTTTATGCAGGCAAAATTCCCCCCAAATCTTTGAGAATATCGAGACTGGCAGATTTTGGCTTTTGAGCACTGTTCCCATAATCATGTACATTGAAACTGGTCATAATGTAATAGGACAATGGCTGCTAAACTATGGATTAGTGGACTGCTCCTAACCATCAACATTTCCAGTGGAACACCACCACATACCTTCACCAAGCTTTTTAAAAAGGGAAGAGGGAAAGCCTAATCTAATCTAATTTGAAGGCTAGCTATGAACCACTCACCAGGCCCTCACAGACCACCAGACATTCACAGACTAATGTGAGAACTGCTAAAATAAAGTGTTTTGGGTTTTTCAGTAATTAAATTTTCATGCTAATATGTTGTTATAACACTAGTGCTATTTTCTGTCTTTCTCCCATTCTGTTTATCCCTCTCAAAGAAACTATTAATTTATTGCCTAAGTACTCTGTGATTTAAGATGACTGTCGGTAATGAAAAATGCTGACAGTGAATGTTGCCTGGGAAAGTAAGCTACTGTATTTGGCAGCAGTTCTCACCCTGCTTTTTACACTGTTTGGTGGATGTTCTTAAACTGACCCTTTAGCTGCATATTTCCTACCCTTATTTTTTACCTGGCTTGAATTCCTGGATCAGCAATCCCTCTCACTAGAATGTCCACTCTATCTGCGATCATCTCGTTTTATGATTTCTCCATTATGATCATCCCTCTCCTACCATCACCTACTACCATTTCCCCTTCCCTCGAATCCGTCCTTTGTTTCTGCAATGTTTTCCACTAACATTGGAAAGCTAGGAGCATGGGGAACAAGCAGGATGAACTAGCACTCCTGCTTGCAGAAAACACCTATGACTTAGTAGGGCTAACTGAAACCTGGTGGGATTCTTCCCACGATTGGGCGGTACATATTGAGGGTTATAGGCTGTATAGAAAGGACAGGGTGGGGAAGAAAGGGGGAGGGGTTGCGCTCTATGTCAATGAGCAATATACTTCAACCCTCATCAAGACGGAATCGAAGGATGAGGAAGTAGAAGGATTGTGGGTTAAGTTACATGGGGGCAAGGAGAAAGGGATTTGGTGGTAGGGGTCTGCTACAGACCCCCACACCAAGGGATTCGGGGCTCCTGAGGCAGCTCTCAGAGACCATAAAAACTAAGGAGGTGGTAGTCATGGGGGACCTAAACTACCCAGACATCTGCTGGGAGACACAGATAGTAAAGTCCCACTGTTCACGCACATTCCTATCCTGCGTACAGGACCTCCACCTGACGCAGGAGGTACATGGTCCCACTAGGGGGAATGCCTTACTGGACCTGGTATTGGCAACGGGGGATGATATGGTAGGGGACCTACAGATTGGTAGTCACCTGGGGGACAG
>NW_005841848.1:1635313-1662996 GCF_000455745.1 Alligator sinensis | reverse complement strand
GTCGGACTCGATGATCTATTGAGGTCCCTTCCGACCCTAGCATCTATGAATCTATGAAACATTTTCTGCTATGAATCCTGTCACCCTGCCCTGTACTCCACAGACTTCATCGTTGTCTTTTTACTCTGTGTTCTTTACTCCCTTGCCATCTTGATCATTGTAGGGTCTAATTCTGGAATCTCAGCCCTGACTCACTTTCACAATATTGTCTAGCCACTCCTGTTGCTGTGCATCTCCAAGGATGGTCCCAAAACATTCCCATTGACATTTTTTTTCTCCTTCAGCTTTGCATTTTCTTAGCCAAGCACCTGTTATGTTTTCATAGTCTTTGATTTTCATGCTCACAATCACAACTGTCTATTCACCGCTTTTAACACTCTCCTCAGATTCCTTCCTCTCTTTTCAGGACAAAAAGCAGTACAATGTTCTTGATCCTTTTCCATCACCTTCTATCATTCACTTTCCTGACCTGAGGAAGGACATTTTGTGCCTGAAAGTTTATCTAATAACTATAAAGTTGCTCCAGATTTAACCTCACCTCACAAATCTTGTTTTTGACATATTCTCTGGATCATGAACGACATGTGCTCTCAGAGGCTGGGGCAGCAACCAGTGGTTGGTGACCACCCACAGATGTTGCCAGCAGTGGTGGCCAGGAGCAATTAGGGACTGCCTGCTGATGCTGCCCGTGGTGTCAACAGCAATGAGTGGGGGGAGCAGCAACTGCCCGCAGGTGCTGTCGGCAGCATCAGTGATGCTTTTTGCAGGGGGTGCACTGCCAATCTCAGCGGGTGCACGGCAACCCGTGTGCACCCCCTACGCATCGCCAATACTCTGGATTATAGTGTCTACAACACCACTCCTTCATTATTCCCTGCCAGACATTCACTTTGCTTTCCTTCTTATTCCTTCTACCTACTCCAGGAATCCTCTTCTTTCCCATTCCCTTGCTTATATCTCCCCACGCGCATTCTTTTCCACAGCCTTTCACTATCTCCAATTTTTTCCCCTTTACAATATACATTCCTCTTCCTTATAATCCCTTCCATCTTTGACCCCATCTCCCACTTGTCCAAATTAATTAAGCACACTGTTTAGAACTTTATAATTACAGTCTAGACCTTTGATATGACTTCTTCCCCGCTTCATTACAATGAGGCTAATTTCATACACATCCTTAAAAATCTCTTCAGACACCAATGCCTGTATTTCATCATCCTTCTTCTTGACTGATTGGTTGCCTCTGTAGATGACCCTTTCAGTTTTTCTCACACTTCTTCCCTGCCCCCAAGTCTCCTATGAGATTGCTCTTTAAGTGCAGTTGTCTCTCCTTGTCCCTCTTTTGATGGCAGTCCTTAAGAGCTCTGTTCTTAGCACTTCTTTTTATCTTTTATCTTTGGTTGATCACATCAATAGTTACAGCTTTGAATATCCTTATTTGGACCTATCTTCCTTCATCCACACTAGATCTATGCTTGTCTTTCTAACATCTTGCAGGAATCCATTGATCGACTAAAAATTAACTTGGCCAAGAATGAATCCTGACATCTTTTTCCTGGAGTCTTCCCTTCTTTCTGTACCACAATGGGCAATAGAACTTTGTTCCTGTTATTAAGGCCAGGAATCATAGCCTCATCATTAATTCAACACTCTTCTTCCTTTGGATTTTGCCCAAACTGAAGTCATCATCCTAATCATGTCACATTTTGAGTACTGTGCTGTTTTCTTCTCTGGCCTTGACACCTACAACATAGGCTCATTCAAAAAAGGTACTGTTAGGAACATCTTTTTGGTTTGTCATTCTGATTAAATTGTTTCTCTAAATTGCATCCCTTGGCTTCACCACATCACCTCATAAAATAACAAATTCCAACTCTGATCTCCTAAGGCATCCTTAGCTTAGCTCCCCCACGACCTGTTTGCTCCATTATCATATTGTGAGATTAGTTCCCCAGTATTGCTTTGCCATTCATGCCAGTCATTTACTGCTCACATCTGAGAGCCCTTTACTTTTTTCCTGAGAGCAAGGAAGGTAGAAATTGTGGAATTCATGGAAGTAACTATTCTACTTTTTGAGTGAAAATCCCTTCCTTGAGTATGGTGGCAGAGTTTTGCTGTCATTAATACTGAGATGGAAGTAATGGAAGCAGCTAGCCTGATAATTCCTCTCCCCACAGTTTTCTTCCCTGTGGCTTGGCAGAGGCTTCTCTACCTGCTGGTGTGTCTCTGCTCTTCTGTCATTCTTTCACAGACTAGTTAGAGGCTAGTTAGAGATACATGGAGACAGCTGACAGCTCTGCAGGAAAAAAACCCTGAAGCTTGTGTTGACAATAGGAAAGAACAGGAGACTAGCACGAATCAGTGCAGAGAGCAAGCCAAACACTATCTGATTGACTTTCCTTTTGGAGTCAGCAGGGAAATCTGGGAGCTGCTTGTAAGCAATGGAAAAAAACCAGGGTTTCCTTGTCGTTATTGAGATCTATGTTTTACACTGTGGTGCCCTTTCTGCATTATAAGCCCTGGGCATTCACAGTGCACCCAAACAACTCTTTATCTCTGTGGAAATTAAATTGAAACCCCAGCTTCTTGACTAGAGTGTAATAATGTAAAGTCTTGGAATGTTCTCAGATTTTTTTTGGTGTTTTCCTCTAAATGATTTGCATACTCTGTTTTGTTTGTTTTGTTCTTTCTGCTTTTTTTTGAGAATACCAAATCATAACACAACATTGGTGAGGGAAATTTACACAGCATTCATAGTGCAGTTTCAAAGAACCTGACTATTCACATTGAATTCACCTGACTAGCCACCTTGATTCACATTGAATGATAAGTGGATGGAGAACTTGCTAAGTAAGACATCCAGCTCAAGTAAGGACAATAGACTGAGACTTAGTGTGGTAGTATCCCTAGCTGTGCTGTCAAATGCCTTCTCTACCTCAATGAATTACAAAACGAAAAGAAGGAAAGAAGAGGGTGAAGTTCAGCAAAAAGCAAATATGGAATCAAAACATAAGGAACTCAACTGCCTAATTCAGTTGTAGAAGCCTTAAACAAGGTGCCCAATGTCCTGTATTTCTAATAGTTTTGGGAACACATACAATAAGCTTTTCAGGTTTGGCATCCAAAAAATTGGGGTTGATGAACTGAGTAACTGTTTTTGAAAAATTAGACTTTAATGGCTTGCTCATAAGCAGCATAAGTAGGAATAGAAATCAGGGTTGGGATTCTTTGCTGCACTACAGAACTCACAGCCCAGGGGAAAGAGCTAACATAGCTATAAATTACCATATTTATTCAAATATAAGATGTCCCTGATTATAAGACGGGAGCGGGCAAAATGTGGTCTGGGGGCTGGATGTGGCCCACCAGGCCATTCTATCCAGCCTGCAGGGCCCCTAAAAAAATTAGAAAATTAATATTTATCTGCCCCTGGCTGCCTATCATGCAGCCCTCAATGGCTTGCCAAAACTCAGTAAGCAGCCCCCTGCCCAAAATAATTGCCCCATCCTGTTATAAGATAACCCCCAATAATTAGATTATGTATATGGAAAATGTAGCAGGGGTTTAGGTTGTAGCCATGTTGGTCTAAGGATATAGGCAGACAAGGTTCCTTGGGTGAATTTGATATCTTTTATTAGACCAACCCAAATGGTTGGAGAATAGTTATTAAGCAAGCTTTTGGGTTCAAAAACCCTTCGTCAGGCTCAAGAAGCTGCAGCAGTTGGTGTGTGCTCTTCCTGGATGGAATGAAAAGTAAACAAGCCAGGGGCTGGGCTGGGCTGGGGAGTCAGTTGCCAGGCAGATTGTAATGTATCAAAAATCCAATGTCTATGTTTAGTCCCTGATCTCTAGTATCCAGCAGGTTGATGAAATGGAGCTCATAGGCTCGTCTCTGGTATTTCCACAACCAAACTGAACCCACTCCCAACAACAACTCATCCTCTGACAACATTCAAGAAAAGATCAATGCCAAAAAACCCCCAAAAACGTCAGATTGGACACCTCGCAGTGGATGAAACCCTAACCTTGACCGCTGCATTGACTACTTCACGGAAAGAAACAAGGGAACCCTGGCAGACCTATCATATCCAACCATGGG
Source organism: Alligator sinensis (assembly GCF_000455745.1). NCBI lineage: Eukaryota > Metazoa > Chordata > Crocodylia > Alligatoridae > Alligator > Alligator sinensis. The sequence goes on along the minus strand of NW_005841848.1, from coordinate 1,658,897 downwards.
ACCCTAACTGAGGAAATATCAGGTTTTGTTGAATCCATCCTAAAACCGCTTGTCACCCACAGAGCAAGTTTTGTCCAAGACACCACAGACTTGCTACGGAAACTTAAAAACATAGACCACCTTCCCAGGAACACACTCCTAGCCACCATGGACGTTACCAGCCTATACACCAACATCCCACACCAGGATGGCATCCATGCCTGCCTTACATATCTACAGGAACAAGATTACAACCCAGAATACAGACCCAAAGATATCACTGAGCTTATACACTTCATCCTCACACACAACAATTTCACTTTTAATAATCAACACTTCCTCCAGATGATGGGAACAGCTATGGGCACTAAAATGGCCCCACAGTATGCCAACCTTTTTATGAGCCACCTGGAAGAAGACTTCCTCAAGAACTGCACCATCAAACCCTTGCTGTACTTACGATATATCGATGACATCTTCATCATTTGGAGTGAGAACCTGGAATCTCTACTTGAGTTCCACCAGAAATTCAACAGTCACCATCCCTCCATCCGACTTTCTTTAGAATACTCCAACACCAACATCCCCTTTTTAGACACAAGGATCAGTATCCAGAAGGGTAAAATACAGACCACAGTATACAAGAAACCCACAGACCAACATACATATCTGCACAGAACCAGCAATCACCCGAAACACACCAAAAAAGCAGTGATATACAGCCAAGCCCTCAGATACCACCGCATCTGTACTGAAGAGAACACCCGGGATTGCCACCTCACCAATCTTAAAAAGGCTTTCACCCAGCAAGGACACTCCTCCAGAGAGGTAGATCGCACGTTTGAAAGAGCCACCTGGATACCACGTGAAGAACTGCTGCAGTACAGAAGAAAAACACCCACAAATCGCACACCGCTGGTTATGACCTATCACCCATCCCTTGAACCTGTACGGAAAATCCTCAAAAAATTGCAACCCATATTAGAAAAAGACCCTATTCTTAAAAAGATCTTCCCAGAGCCACCCATCCTAGCCTTCAGACAAGCACCGAACCTCGCCAACCTCATCACCAGAAGCAAACTTCCTCAAGCCCAGAACACACCAAAAGGATCCAGACCGTGCCATGACAAGAAATGCAAAACCTGCCCCCACATCTCCACCACCCCCACTATTACTACACCCCACAACAGAGCCATCAGCATCCCAGGATCTTACAGCTGCACCTCTATACATGTAATATATCTCATCCAATGCACCAAATGCCCTGATGGAAGATGTGTAGGAGAGACCAGACAACAACTGCGCACCAGAATGAATGCACACCGGAAATCCATCAAAGACAGAAACACCCAATTACCGGTGGGGGCACATTTCTCACAGGAGGGCCACTCTCTCTCCAATCTCTCAGTCCTGATCCTCAAGGGAAATTTACACAACGCATCCCAGAGACGAGCCTACAAGCTCCATTTCATCAACCTGCTGGATACTAGAGATCAGGGACTAAACATAGAAATTAGATTTTTGATACATTATAATCTGCCTGGCAGCTGACTCCCCAGCCCCGCCCAGCCCAGCCCAGCCCCTGGCTTCTTTACTTTTCATTCCATCCAGGAAGAGCACACACCAACTGCTGCAGCTTCCTGAGCCTGACGAAGGGTTTTTGAACCCAAAAGCTTGCTTAATAACTATTCTCCAACCATTTGGGTTGGTCTAATAAAAGATATCAAATTCACCCAAGGAACCTTGTCTGCCTATGGAAAATGTATACATTTGTCATTTTTTTAGGTATAGAATCTAATTATTGGAGGCTTGCTTTGAATTTGTCTTCCTACTACTACTATAGCAGGGAAAATAAATCTGGGGGGGGTCAGGTAACCCCTTTCCTCTCTGCTTTCTCCCAACCTCTTCACCCTGCAGCCCCTTATTGTCAGACCCTGCTCCCTCTGAGAACACGGAAGTGAGGAGCAAATTTGAAAACACTGCCCTTAAAATAAACATAGCTGTAGTAATATGCATATAGTATCCATAGACTTAGTGGCCACCATCCAGAATTGATGCATGCTAAATTTTTTAACTGCTGCAAGTTTTAGCACAAGTACTCCTTAAACACAGTTTTAAGTAGCACTTTGGCTCCTACTTATATATAGTACAAACTATACTTAAAAAAAAATCTTTTTGCAGATCCAAATCAGTTCCAAATTAAATTCCAAATTTTGACTCAGCAGAACTGAATATTTCAAGTCTGTATAGCACTACCGCTGGCAAGTATCATAGTCGCATAGTTGGTAGGGTTGGAAGGGACCTGAGCAGATCATCAAATCCGACCCCCTGCCCTGGGCAGGAAAGGATTCTGGGGTCAAACGACCCCAGCAAGGTGTCTATCTAGCCTCCTTTTGAAGACCCCCAGGGTAGGAGCGAGCACCACTTCCCTTGGAAGTTGGTTCCAGATCCTAGCCGCCCTGACTATGAGGTAGTGCCTCCTGATGTCTAGTCTGAATATACTCTCCGTCAATTTATGGCCGTTATTCCTTGTTACTCCCAGTAGTGTTCAGGGGGAGCAGGGTCTCTCCCACTGCCTGCTGGTCTCCCTTGGCCAGTTTATAGACGGCCACCAGACCCCTTCTCAGCCTTCTCTTGTGGAGGCTGTACAGGTTCAGGTCTCGTAGCCTGTCCTCGTAGGGCCTGCCCTGCTGCCCCCAGGTCGTGCGAGTGGCCCTCCTCTGGACCCTTTTGACGTTGTCCACATCCCTCCTGAAGTGCGGCGCCCAGAACTGGACACAGTACTCCAACTGTGGCCTGACCAATGTCATATAGAGGGGGAGGATCACCTCCTTGGACCTGCTCATGATGCATCTGTGGATGTATGACAAGGTGCGGTTAGCCTTCCTGACTGTGTCCCCACATTGGCGGCCAATGTTCATCTTGGAGTGTGTAATGACTCCAAGATCCTTTTCTGCCTCCGTGCTGACGAGAAGGGAGTTCCCCAGCCTGTAAGTGTGCTGCTGGTTCTTTCTCCCTAGGTGCAGTACCCTGCACTTGTCAGTGTTGAAGCCCATCTTATTCTGATCCACCCACCCCTGGAACCTGTCCAGATCCAATTCCAGCCTGTCCCTCCCTTCTAGCATGCTCACTTCTCCCCACATCTTAGTGTCATCTGTGAATTTGAACAAGGTGCTTTTCACCCCCTCGTCCAAGTCGCTGATGAAGATGTTGAGCAGTGCAGGCCTGAGGACTGAGCCCTGTGGGACCCCACTGCCCACATCCCTCCAGGTCAAAAATGACCCGTCCACCACCACTCTCTGGGTGCGGCCCTCCAGCCAATTGGTGTCCTATGTGACTGTGTAGGCATTGACACTACAATCTCCTAATTTTTTAATGAGAATGGGGTGAGACCTACCAGACTCAAATCTGGGGCTTTAGGTACTCCCAAATCCATGGCAGGCATCCTATGTGCAAGTCCCAAGCCCGGAGACCTTGGAGTTTAGATGTCCCCTAGTCTTGCTTTCCTCTAACCAAAAGGCAGAAGGAGAAAACTAGGGGTAAAGTCTGAAAATACTTCCCCATCACAACAGATTGCATAGCTGAGCTCCTCGCATTTGGAGGCATTTTTAGGCTCTTGAAGGGGGTCAACCTGCCTGCAGTGCAAGGGACAGGCCTACACCTTCTAACTACACTTGAGTCCATTCAAAGCTGGAAAGATGCTGGTCATGGTATCTCCTCTTTTTTTTTTTAATTACATTTTGTGTCTTCAGCCAAATTAGCCAAATCTGTTCCAAATTCCATCAACTAAGCAGAACTCAGTCTTTCAAGTCTATGTGGTGCTGCCACCGGCAAGTTTCTTCCCTCCCAGACTCTTCAGCCTGGTGCCTCAGATACTCCTAAGTTGCTACTACCAGCAAGTATCTTACCTCCTAGACTCTTCAGCCTGGGCCTTTGGTTACTCCCAAATCCATGTCAGGCATCCTACATCCAGGGGGTTTGGATGCCCCTGAGTCTCACTTGTCCTTCACCAACAGGCAAAGGGAGCAAGCTGGGGAGAAATCCCCCACCTCCATAAAATAAGCATGTGGCTGAGATCCTCCCATTAGGAGGCTATAGCACACTCTTATAGGGGGGCCTGCCTGCAGTGCATTGGACAGGTCTCCACCCTTCACTACACAATGCCATTCAAGGTGATCTGACCTCTGTGAGGAGCCACCTTCATGGTTTCTCCCCTGCCAGGTAAACTATATATGATATTAGTTCAAAACTAAAAGGCTCAGAATGTACCATGTAGTTCACTGGACTGGGCTTTACCAGAGACAACAGCATTTCAAGCCTTGGTGACCCCATAACTCAGCACTGCTCAGTATGCGTGTACTCCAGATAACCCCTACAAAGGATCCATGTGCTAATTAGCCTCCTACTCATGGCTGGAACTGGGGGTTTTTTCACAAGACCTAGGAACCTCAACAAAAATTATATGCAGATGAGGCACAGCGCAACTTGGTGCGGCTCCATCTCATGGAAGGTGGGCCCACACTAATCATATGTGACGGGTTGAGAGAGTGGGTGCCAGAGGAGCAGCAGGAGGATTCCAGCTGCGTCACTGATGAGGGAGACAGAATAATCAGAGCCCAGAAGATGGGCCTGGACAGATCCTCCAGGCTGCCGAAGCAGCTTGTCAGTGACCATGGTTGGGGGATGTGGGCACAGGAGCCCAGGGCCCCAGGGAGAACTTCATTTGGGTAGACCTCATTGGGCAAACAACATTGGGCATAGACTTTGCTTTCCTCCCTGAGGGGTGATAAGCAGTGAAAGCTAAATCCATATCCATCTGCTTCTTGGACCATTGCCTCCTAACAGTAAAGGCAGAGATAAGAGGTGTTGGGGCCACAAGGCAGTGTGCCACTTGGCCTTTTTGATAGTTTGAACCTGCTCAGAGTACCTGGAAGCTGGAACTTCACCTCTGAGAGGGGTTGATCTATTTTCAAGGTATGAGCATGCCTGGTAAGGCCTCAGTTAAGACAGGAAAGCCTCTGAGGTAAATTAAAATTGTTACTTTTAAGTGAAAGTTAGATGTCATGTGCACATTAGCGTGCTGGGTGAAAGAGACACGAGTGATGTTTGTGTGCACAACAGGCTGATTGGTTGGTTGGGCAATTGGCAGGTGCCAGTCACCTTTGTGGATAAAAAAGGCCAGATCGGGTGGATCTGAGCTGTCTGATCTGTGCTCTCTGTGTGTGTGGGGTTGATAGGTGAAGACAGGTGAATGAGTCCGCTCAGTCTCTTCCCTGATTCCTGTGTGTTTGGAGCAGCGGGAGTCTTGAGGGTGAGAGACTGACGGAGAGTCGTACAAGTCTGGAATGTGGACACAGGCAGAGCGAGGGTCCAGGGGACTGATCCCATTTGTGAGCTGCATGGTCCAGAGTGCATATCAGATGCACAAGGTGAGGGGTCTGGGGACCAAAAGCCTTGTGGAGTGAGTGAACAGTGTGTATGAGTGCTGTGGAGAGAGAGGGCGAGAGCAGGATTGCTCGCTAACGCCCTCACTGTTGGATTGTTTTGTGGATATTGTTGCCTGTCTGCTTTGTTGTTATATTGCTATCAAGTATATTGATATGTATATAGTATTGTATAGTATAGTTTTTGAATAATTTGCATATTTGATTAATTCCACAGTGATTGATTAATGAATTAAAGAAACATGCAGATTATTCCAATTAAGCCCAGTCCACCCAGGGATGCCAACTGTTAATTACAGGTATGCAAATTAGCTAATTAATCTAATTAACTAATCAACATGGCCATACCATAACTGAAAGGGGTGAGGGCTTATTCTTACCAGCTCTAGGTAGACAGCCTGACCCTAAGCTGATGCCATAATAATACAACACAAATAGGAGGGGTAATGATATATATATATTATTTAACAAGCATCAACACTCAACACTAACAACAATACTATATACATATCAAATATACCCAAGAGCACTATAACAGCAAAGGAGGCCAGCAACAATATCAAGAAAGGAATCCAACAGTGAGGGTGCTAGCAAGCAATCGTGCTCTCTCCCTCTCTCTCCACAGCACTCACACATGCTGTTCACTCATGTCACCCACTTACTCCACAAGGCTATTGGCCCCCTGGACCCTCACCTTGTGTATCTGATACACACTGTGGACCATGCAGCTCACAGACAGGACCAGTCCCCCGGGCCCTCACTCAGCCTGTGGGCATGCTCCAGACTCATATGACTCTGTCAGTCTCTCACTGTCCTCACACTGCTCCAAACACACAGGGATCAGGGAAGAGATTGACCTCAGGGGACGTACTGCCTTGTCTACCCAACAGGGGCAACCTGAGAGGAGCAGAGGGGTATGAAAGCTAAATGTGAGCCTCTTGGAAGTCAAAAAGACCCAGCAGGACTTCAAGCAGTGCTATATAGGATGGAGGACCCTTAGAGCTGGGTAATGGAACCACATGGCGTGGTGGGTCAGCATTAAGGAGAGAACAAGGCATGAACACCACATGTCCCCGGAGGCTGGGGGGGCATGGCAACTGCCTGCAGGTCAGCAGGGGTGTGGCAGCGGTGAGCGGGGAGCTCCAGCAGGTGGCTGCGGCAGTGTCGGCAGTGGGGATGGGGGGGATGGGGTTGGTGAGCACCGACCAGTGGTCAGTGACCACCCGCAGATGCTGCTGGCCGTGTTGCCAGTGAGGAGGCAGGGGGATTGGTGAGCGGCAACTGTGGCAATCTCGGGGGGGGGCATGTGCACCCGCATGCACCCTCTATGCATCGCCAATGGAACGAGGGCTGTCTTGCATCAGGCTGGTAGGAAGCGAGCCTGGAGACAGAGGAGGCACCACAAATGCCTAAACTGCAAGTTACAGAGCCTGCACAGGCAGGCATCTGTGATTTGGGACATGAAAGAGGCCATGCAGGAGGTTAAAGCCCAGATCAGGGCTTGATACAGGGAACAGGCTAGGAAGACCTTCCCAGCCCAGGTCCCCTGAGTGGAGAAGAGGGAGCAGCGGTCTGATTAATTTAGCAGGTTAAAGAAGAACAAGAGGGAGGCCATGACCAACTTGGTAGACACAGTGGGTGTGGAGCACTGGTCAAATGAAGGGATGCTGGAGATGGTGGCAGCCTTATACTAGGAAATCTACACTGTGTACCCAGAGGACCCAGATACCATGCAGGAATACCTGCAGGAGCTCACCTGGATCCTCAGGGAAGGCAAGAATCAGAAACTGGTGGAGGAGTGGACACTGGAGTAGATCAACAAAATCCTTCACAGTTTCAAGAACAGTAAGACTCCTGGGACAGATGGTCTATCCAAGCAGTTTTATGTGATGTTCTGGGACCAGGAGGTCTCTGACCTGTGGGAGGTGTATGGAGAGTGGATGCAGGAGGGCCACCTGGGGAAGGAATGGAGCGGGACCTCATAAACCTTCTTTACAAGAAGGGAGAGAGGAGAAATGTGAAAAAAATGGTGACATATGACACTCCTGAACTTTGACTACAAACTGATGGCCAAAGTCTTGGCTGTGTGCTTTAAGTCTGTTATAGGTGCAGTGATCCATGAGGACCAGTTGTGTACAGTGCTGGGATGATGGATCCACAGAGCCCTGCTGTAGCTGTGAGATGCACTGTGGTACCAATGGGAGAGGGGACTGGACATCGCTGTGCTGAACCTGTACCTAGAGAAGGCTTTTGATAGCTTGTCCCACTGATTCCTCCTTGAGATGCTGAAGAAGATGGGGTCCCCCTGACCTTCCTCAACTGGATACAAATGCTGTACACTGATGTCAGCAGCAAGGAGCTGGTGAACAGGTTCCTGACTGCCCTGATCATGGTGGAGTTGGGTTTCTGCTAGGGTTGACTGCTCTCCCCAGTCCTTTTCATCTGTGTGATGGAATTGCTAGCCCAGCAGGTGAGACCCTGGGATCCTTAGAGTGGAGATCCCTGGGGGCAGCGGGGAAGAGATGAGAGTCCTGGCCTACATGGATGACCTCAATGTCCTATATAGAGACAAGTGGTCAGTGAAAAAAGTGCTGCAATATGCCCAGGTGTATGGAGTGGCAGCAGGGGCCAAGCTCAACATGGCCAAAAATACCTGAGTGGCATTGGGCAAACATGGAGACCTATCTATCCTAGGGATCTCTGTCCCCCTGAGGAAGTAAAGATCCTTGGGTTGGTTTTCAACCTGGAGCGGAAAGGACAGAAAATGTGGTGAAAAAGTGAGACCTCAGTCAGACAGAAACTGGGACTGTGGAACTTGTCCTCCTGTCAATGTGTTGCTACTGGTGCATCTGTACACTGCACTGGTGTTCCCCTCCTCTAAGCAAATCATCTATAGAATCCAAAGGGCCATGTGCATCTTGTTCTGAGGCATCAGATGGAAGATGGTTGTGAGGACTGAGCTGTATAAAACAGAAAGGACCAGAAGCCAAGGAATACCAGATGTCCGTCTGTTTCTCTGGGCCAAGTACATGAGCCAGATCTGCAACTTGGCAGCTGGGGCAGACTCCAAAATAGCATAGTTCATGAAATATTATGCAGGGCATCTGCTAGGATGCTGGGGGTTATGCACACCACCAACCATGTGTCCGGACCTAGGAGCTGCCGTGGTTCTACAAGGTCCTAAAGCAGTTCTGTAGCAGATAAAAACTAAAAAAAGAAGGCCTGACAACCCTGAAAAACTACCCTAAGTTATAGGAGGTGGTAAGAGCAAGGGACAGAATGTCGACCATAGGTGTGCTCCCTGGTTTTGGCAGCAAGATTGTGTGGGAGTAAGTCTTCCACGTAGGCAGATTAATGCATGGGCCAGCTGGGCACAAGCCCGGGGCCCCTACCAATTCAGTGCCTCAGGATCCTCATCATCAGGGAAGCAAAAGCAGGATTTTACACTTGGTGTGTTTTTGACTCCCAGCAGGGAGACAAAATATTTCCTCTGCAGGTAGCCAGTGATGCTGAGGGGGCCTTGGGGGTTGTAGCCCCCCCAAATTCACCATAACCCCCTGTAGCCACCCCTCCTAGTGCCGCCACCTGCCTGCTGAGGTGTGGTGTGGTGTTCCTGGCCTGACCCAGCCTGGCTCCATGCATGTGTGTGGCCACGCAGACACAGCTGGGCAACAGCGCCGACCGCTTAGTGCAACAGGGGCCGGGCGAGACTTAGACAGTGCCATGGGTGGCTCATGGGGGGAGTGGGAGGGGCCTGCCTCATAGGGATCAACCGTGGGGGAGGGGAGAGATCTGTGGAGGGAAAGTGTGTAGCTGGGTGTGGGTCTGTGCGTGTGTATGCGCGCATCTGCTTGTGTCTGTGTGCATCTGTGTATGCGCCTACATCTCTGTGTGTGCGCATGCACATGCCTGTGTGTCTGCATGCGTCTCTGTGTGTATGGGTGAGTGTGTGTGTGTGCATCTGCATGTCCATCTCTGCGTGCGTGCATGAGTGTGTGTCTTTGCATGTGCATGCATATGTGTGTGTGTGCATGCACGTGTGTGTGCGTGTGCATGTGTGTGTGTTCATTGTAGGAAGAGTGTGTTTGTGTCTGTGTATCCATGTGCAGAGAGTGAGTAGCATGCATGCCTGTCTGCATCTGTGTGCATGTGTGTCTGTGTGTGTGCGCATGTCTGCTTGTGTCTGTGTATGTGTGTGCATCTGTGTGTGTGTGTTTGTATGTGCACATGTGTACACACATGCTTGTGTGTCTCTGTGTCCGTGGGTGTCTGCGCACAGGAGTGCATGTGTGTGCATCTCTGCGTGTCCATCTCTGCGTGTATGTGTGCATCTGTGTGCACGTGTCTGTTTGCATGCATGTGCATGTATGTGTGTGCATGTGTGGGTATGTGCATGCATGTGTGTGTTTATTGCAGGGAGTATGTGTTTGTGTCTATGTGTCCATGTATAGAGAGTGAGTGAGTGGAGTGTGTGCCCATCTGTGTCTACGTGCATGTTTGTGCTTATGTGCGTGTGTGTGTTTGCCTGTGTTCATGGCAGGGAGAATGTGTTTGTGTTTGTATGTCCATGTGCAGAGTGTGAGTGAGAGTACAGCATGTGCCCATCTGTGTACACTCCTGTGTGTGTGTGTCTGTGGGTGTGTATGTTTTGCCAAAATGGGGGGTGGGGGGGTGGGGAGCAGGGAGAAGAGGTGGGCATGTGTCCCCCCACCCCCAGCCCAGTGGGGTCCACTCAACCTCCCCCACCAGCACCAGGAGAGAAGGTGTCCCCCTCCTCCCCCCAACCGCAGCCCCCCTCCCGTCGGGACAGGGTGCCTGCAATTTTGTGTTCACCCAGGGCCCCAGTACACCTTAATCCACCTCTGGTCTTCCACAAGGACCTGCAGAAGGAAAACATGGATTTCAACTGGCAGGTAGCCCACCAGGCACTCCCTGTGTGGGTACTGAGAAACAGAGAGGGGCAGAAAGGTCCACCAAACTGCCCCAGATAAACCTGCTGGTGGAAGGCAGAAACAATTGACCACCTCCTGCGGTATTGCCCATACACAAAGGAGGCGTGGAGGAGAGTAATCTTACTCTTTATGATAGTGATGGGTCAAGACCCTGACAAGAGAGAGAGAGCGCTGTTTGGGCACTTGACTAAGCAGCAGGGGACCCCGATAACCTGCTTTGACCAGTTCAACTCCTGCTTCAGGAACGCCCTCCTTTGGAAGACCAGGAACTTGTTCCTGTACAGGCACAGGAGGTAGAGGGATCAAAGGTGGTTTGATGTGATTGTAAAGCATAAAGGAGACAGCAACAGGCATGTGGGGATGGGTATTATAAGGGGGAGTTGATGGTATGCATGTTAGAGACTGTCAAGTGAACCAGACCGGTCACAAGACAGGGCTATTAACGTAGTAATTAAAGTAGTAGAAATATATTCCCCCCCCCCCCCCCCCACCAAAAAAAAAAATAAAAAAATCCTGTTCTTATCAGTGAGTTGCACTAACCTATCCTTGTGGTAGGTTCCCATCAATTTTGTGGCAATGTGGGACTGCTTTCATGCTTTTCCCCCTGGGCTTTTGGCTAGGAGCAAGCAAGACTATGGCACCTGAACTCTAAGACTGCCAGGCCTGGGGCCACCCCGCAAAAAAAACATCAGCGTGTTTGCCCAGTATGGTCCATGTGTTTTATAGTCATGCTCAGTATTGGTTTTCATTATTGAGCATATGCTGTTTCTACCAGCAGTTTAATAATAGACAATGCACGGAGGTAATGATGGACAATGTAATGAGATAACCTTATATGCAAATGTAAAATGAGCGTTTTTCCCCCCCTGCTGATTGGGGTAAAAAAAGTACTTGGTACCTTTGCACTCTCCCAATCTGGAGTTGCTGGGAGACGGCAGAGGCTCCTGGAGCAACTTGTACAACCCTGGAGAACTGTGTTAGGACTGCTTCCCTGGATAGTCTGCTGCTGAAGCTCTATGCCACATTCTGTCCCTATTTGTGGCAGGGCTTGCAAAGGGAAGCCTAGGACAGCAGCCCTGTTTCTGGGTTCAGCACTACGTGCACCAGGGGGATCCTCTGGATGGAATGCTGCTTCGGCCCCCTTACTAGGGTAAACTGGCTGAGGGAGGGGTCAGGATCTGACTCAGGAATCGTGTTGTTAGCGTAGAACCCACACCCTAATGCAAAGCAAACTGAAGATGGAAACACAGGTTTTTGGGGATGTGGAACAGATACAACAGAGAACAAGTAAATAGGACCTGTAATAAGGAAGGAAAAGGAGTGCAAAATTATTGTTCCAAATTGTTGAAAGGTTGGGCACACAAAGAAAGAATGGTTAAAAAAAAGGCTACAGAGTAATTGAAAGGGAAGAGGAGGAAAAAGAAATAGAATGAGACAGGCACCAGCTAGTGGTAATTGGAGAAGTAAAGAGAGAGAGCTAGAAGAAAATTTCATAGTTAATGGCTAGCAGAGCTTATAAAAAACTTAAGATGTCACAGATTCCCCATGTCACCTGGGTTAATACATTCAGTATCTTGGATTTTGAATTCCCTGCATGAAATCTTGGCTCATTGTCGTCAGTGGGAATTTTGCCAGTGCAGCCAAGATTGTATCCTCTCTCTGTGATGTGGGGTAAAAATTCTTTTTGATCTTACAAAGATGTAGCTACAGATTCATACATGCAGGACAAACACACAAATACACACTGTGCAACACACTGGTTAACTCCCTAGGAAATCCTATAAATAAATATGATAAAATTCATTTAACTCTACAAGCAAAATGCATTTATTCTTGCTAATGCCCAAGGTTTATGTTTATAGGATTATAAGAAAGTAGGGCAGAAAGGGACTTCATGAGGTCATCTAGTCCAACCCCCTGTTCAAGGCAGGATCATCCCTAACTACACAATCCCAGTAAAGTATTTGTCTAACCTCCACTTGAACATTTCCAAGGATGGAGATTTCACAACGTAAGTAGCCTATTCCAGTGCTTAAAGACTCTTAGAGTCAGAGAGTTCTTCCTAATCTCCAACCTAAATTTCCACTGCTGCAGCTGAGGCCATTGTACCTAGTCCTGTCTGCTATAGGCACAGAAAAAAAGGCTATCTCCATCTTCTTTATAATCTCCCTTTAGGTTTTTGAAGCTTGTTATTGAATCTGTATTCTCTAGACTAAATAACCTTAGTTCTTTTAGCCTTTCCTCATAAGTCATGCTTTTCAGGCCTCTAATAATTTTTGTTGCTCTGCATTGGACTCTTTCCAATCTGTCCACATCTTTCATGAAGTGTGGGACTCAAAAATGGTTGTATTTTAACAACTTATTTTAGCTGTGGAATGTACTTTTGCATATTAGCTTATCATGACAATAAACAGGTCTCAACAAAATTGATAAAAATGGAACGAAAATTTGGATTATTTCAATGCCAAAATAAAAAGTGGTGTCAAAGCCATGAGTTGTAGAGAAGGGCACATTTAACGACCCTGCTGTCCATTATGCTTGCAGTCAGTTCCAGCCAAGTCTTGCTTGTCTCCTGTTTTATTAGTAAAAACAGTTTAAGTTTCACTTTGCACTAAATAATCAGCTGCTGTTATTAAAGGCACCCTAATTTCAGAAAATAACTGTTTATTTTCTTTGTGTTTCACAGATTACACAAACTCTTAAATGCAAATTTATCCAGCTCTTGTCACCAGTCTGAAAATTCATGCAGTGAGAAGTATCGCTTGCCGTGTGTAAACTGTGAAATATATTTGTAAATACATATAATTAAAATCTGCATTTCTCACATCACTGTTTCTGGTGACCACAATTATAAAAATCTGAGACCCATTGGGTGCATATACAAGTGCAAATTAATGTGATGCAATAAACTGTGGCACAGTTCACGGCACAATTTTTTGCTCCCAGGCTCGCTTACACATGCGACTGGGACTGCAGCACACTGAGTCGATGCACTGCAGCCCTTGCTGCCAGGGGAGCCGGGGGAGTCAACCTACTAGCCCAGGGCTGCTCCCTACCAGCTCAATGTGCTGTGAAGGGGCTGGCTGGGGCATGAGGGTGCTACAGTGCAGGGCTAGCTGGCAGGCAGGCCCCTGCACTGTAGTACCCTCACGCCTCAGCCAGCCCTGGTCACCGTGTACAGGAGGGTTGCGGTGGAGTAAATAACTGCAGTAGGATAACACTTGTGTCTGGCAGTACTAACCTATGGGGGAATTAATTAGTTTACTCTGGACTAATAGCTCTGCATGTGTAGACAGAGATGCTTTGCTGTGGAGGTAATTAGGCAACTCTTGTGAATGCCCCCACAGAGTAGGAGAGCTCTAAGTATTATGTCTGTATCTTAAGTTTACTTAATAATATAGTATTCTATTGCCTGATCCAAACCTCACTGAAGTTGATGAAAAGACTTCCACTTATTACAGTAAACCATTGATTATGTTTGCATAGTGCTATAAATATACTGGTTGTCTAGTATTTAATAAACATAAGTGAGGAAACTGAGGCACAGAGCTATGTAGTGACTGACTTGCTGAAAAGTGTATGGTAAATTATTGGTAAAGTTAGGAAGGAGCACCAATTTTCTGATTCCTACTTCTGCAATGCACTGCCTCAAACTTCTTACAAAGCGACTTGAAGAAGCCTGGTCACATTATGTCGTGATATGTGGTATTGTCCTCAGCTCTGATATTTCTCAGCATGATAGAAGCCACCAGCTGTAGCTCGAAATAGTTATATATATTCATGTTTTCCAAAAGGTGTGTAAATCTTACATGTGTCAATCAGTGTTCTGGTGAAATGATAGGTTGCATTGTGGTACGTGTAGTGATCACCAGCTTCAATAAGGAGTCAAACATGAATGAAAAGAACTGAACAACTTTTATTGTAGAACAGTAAGCAAACTTCTGCTAGAGACTCTTTGTCACCCTAACTAAGGGACCATCTCCCAGTTCCCAACTCTTTTAAATTAGGGAGTGTCTCTAAATTATAACTTTTATCACAGTGTGGTGTCATAAACTCATAGAAAATTAGGGTTGGAAGGGACCTCAGGAGGTCATCTAGTCCAACCCCCTGCTCAAAGCAGGACAGTCCCCAACTAGATCATTCCAGTCAGAGTTTTGTCAAGCTGGGCCTTTAAAACGTCCAAGGACAGAGATTCTACCACCTCTCTAGGTAATCCATTCCAGTGCTTCACCACCGTCCTCGTGAGAAATTCTTTCCTAATATCCCTTGCCGCAACTTGAAACCATTGCTTCTTGTTCTGTCATCTGTCACCACTAAGAACAGTTTAGCTCCATCCTCTTTCAAACCCCACTTCAAGTAGTTAAAGGCTGCTATCAGATCCCCCTTCAGTTTTCTCTTCTGCAGACTAAATAAACCGAGTTCCCTCAGCCTCTCCTTATAAATCATGTGCACCAGTTCCCTAACCATTTTTGTTGCCTTTTGATGGACTGTCTCCAACTTGTCCACATCCTTTGCTTAGTGGGGGGCCCAAAACTGGATACTCTACTCCAGATGTGGCCTCAGTGGTGCAGAATTGAGGAGAATAATTACTTCCCTTGATCTGCTGGCAATGCTTCTACTAACCCGGTCCAGTATGCTGTTAGCCTTGGCAACAAGGATACACTGTTGACTCAAAATCAGCTTATTGTCCAGTGTAACCCACAGGTCCTTTTCTACAGAGCTGCTGCTTAACCAGTCTGTCCCAAGCCTGTAGTGGTGCATGGAATTGTTCTGTCCTAAGTGCAGGACTTTGTACTTGTTGAACCTCCTGAGATTTCTTTTGGCCCAATCCTCCAATTTGTCAAGGAAGGTCAATCTGAATCCTGGCCCTACCCTCCAGTATATTTACTACTCCACCCATCTTAGTGTCATCTATGAACTTGCTTAGGGTGCAATCCATTCCATCTTCCAGATCATGAATGAAGATATTGAACCAAATTGGCCCCAGGACTGACCCCATGAGCACTCCACTTGATACCAGCTGCACACTTGATGTCTTGCATACTAATGCTATGTGGAGTTACTTTGATCATGAAGGAAATTACTCTGGATTGGAGATAGGTCAAAATTGCCTCGTTAAAACAGACAAGGTTCCTTGGGTGAATTTGATATCTTTTATTAGACCAACCCAAATGGTTGGAGAATAGTTATTAAGCAAGCTTTCGGGTTCAAAAACCCTTCGTCAGGCTCAGGAAGCTGCAGCAGTTGGTGTGTGCTCTTCCAGGACACACACCAACTGCTGCAGCTTCCTGAGGCTGACAAAGGGTTTTTGAACCCGAAAGCTTGCTTAATAACTATTCTCCAACCATTTGGGTTGGTCTAATAAAAGATATCAAATTCACCCAAGGAACCTTGCCTGCCTATATCCTTAGACCAACACGGCTACAACCTAAACCTCGTTAAAACAGATTTACTTTGGTTCGAGGGGTAACATGACTTGGTCACAAATCTGTTATTTTTTGGAGCAACTGGGTCAGAGGTGTAATGGGGTGGCTCTGTGCCCTGGGCAGCTTCGATGGTAGCTATTTTTGTGTCTCCTACACCCAAAGGTGGCATCTGGGATTGCTGTCCGGCCACCTCCTTCAGTTATACTGCTAAACTGGAGTTCATGTGTCCAAGGGCTGTGTTCAATAGCTCTCAATGTGGGGCAAACTCTATTCCAATTGAAATTAGTGGTAATTTCATTGAAAGTAAAACTGGACATACTGTTCTGTTCTTTATGAGATTCCGTCCCCTTTCTTGAGTGTATTAAATGCCCAACAAGAACACACAAAGAGTTTCCTTGCAGGAAACCTTACAGCCTTAAATCTAACAAGGTCAAGAACTGCTGGCCTACAGCATGATCTACTCCAAGATAGCTTCACATCTGCACATTCCTGACCCCAGTGTAATTTACACTGAAATGCAAAAGTAATGTACATTACTCTGGGATTGATATGTGCCTGTTGCCTAAGTCATTACAGACATCTGCCACCATACGCGCTCCACCGGCTGGACGTGGGGGGAGAGGAGGAGCTTGTACGCAGCCAGCACCATCCACCACCACCCACCACACTGTGCTGCCGCTGTTCTGCATGCAGCTGCTGCGCCTTCTGCCCCACCCACCACTCTGTGCCCCTCCCCCTGCTCAGTTAACAGAGGACTGAGTCCGACCAGGCCACAGGCTGGAATATGAGTGAGAAGTGGAGATATCATCTGCATGGCATGGGACACAAGTGATAGAAGGCCGGAGCATGTACTAAGACCCTGGTGATCAAGAGGGCAAGAAAATAGGTAGCCTCCTGCTTAAATAACAACTGAACTTTGCTTACATTAAGGTGTGGCAGGATAGTGAAGTGAGCGGGTGGCCCAGAGACAGGGGAGGACTGGAGGCAGATGCCGGATAACAGAGATTTTACTGTATTATGTTTTGTTACAAAAACTTCTCACAGTGATAGAAAAGGAAAGAAACATAATGTGAGCAAACTCAAGGCCATAAGCTATTTGCAAGAGGCAAGGCCAGCTGATATTGCAGACACCAGCAAAATGAAAAGTTCACATTGTAATGAGGCTATACAGAACTTAAGCAATGATTAAATAAGGCTAAATGTAAAACAAAACTTTAAACAATGCTGTAATTCACCACTCCATAAACAGTGCAACTTAAAGTATAACATATGACAAGCTACCCTAACAGGCCCCAGGTAAGGCTGCTGGGGCTGCCCAGGTGCTGGCCCCAGTCCCCTCTACCCCATCTGGGGCAATTGGCTGCCTTCCACAGTGCATGTGTAGGGGTGTGCCTGGTGATAAGTAGCAGCTCTTAACTTTAAAAATGTACTGCTGTTATTTGTCCCTGGGGAAACACATGTGCACACTCACGGGGATGCACCCTCTGGCTGCATCCAGATAAGTGTGGCCATGTGGTCTGTGGTGCCACATACTGAACATTCAGCTATTCTTTGCACTGCAAGGGAGAAGCATGGGTGGGGGTGGGGAGGGGGTTTGACCCCTGGATATGTAGGGATCAAAAAAACCTGCACAAAAAAAAGCAGAGCCATGCATATGGGTGTAGCATGCACCACTCAAAACTAGAGCTGCCAAGGAGACAACAAGGCGTGCCACCACTAGTTGTCTCAGGGGAACCAAACATCCATGCTCGTGTGGATGTGGCCCCTGGGTTTATCTTTTGAATCATATGTAGGAGCTTACACAACTAACAGTGCTAATATTGCATAGCACCCCACAGCACCCTTAAAAGGATCTCACAGTACCCCAGGGTGCCATGGCACCCTGGTTTACCATCGCTGCTATAGGCAGAGGGAGAGAATGTAATAAGTAGCCTGTTTGCCTTGAGCAAATGACTACCTCTGGATGGACAAAAACAGACAAAATTGAACTGGTAATTTATGTTGTATCACTTTCAGGGCAATTCTCCATTGGGTAAAGTTACCTTAGTTTGCCAATTTGCATAATCTGTCTGCCATTTTTTGTATCCATGTAATGCCAAGAGTACCAGAGTAAATGTTTTGCCTGTCTGTTCCCTGAATCCAGCAGTTTGTCAGGAATGATTTGTTCTCATGTTAGAGTTGTGACACCAAGATAATAACGATAAAGATTACAAAAATGTGTTAATATAATAGGCATATATTGTTAGAAATATTATTACAATTAACTGACATTTGAAGAATCAGCTATCACTAATTTTATTTTTCAGATGTTAGAAATCATACCTGACACTGGCTACTGATTTTAGATAAGATTTTTGATCACTGTCACACAATGATGCTTAAAAATAAA
Source organism: Alligator sinensis (assembly GCF_000455745.1). NCBI lineage: Eukaryota > Metazoa > Chordata > Crocodylia > Alligatoridae > Alligator > Alligator sinensis. Next base: position 1,640,707 of record NW_005841848.1, on the reverse strand, counting down.
TCTTCTTTACAAGCATAGAGTAAGGAAAAATATATATTTTTATATATTGAAAAGTATTTTTTATATACATACATATACATATACATCCCTTTTCTACATATATTGCCTTTAATTGTATCATCTCAGGCTGTGATCTTATCAGTTCTCAGAAGCTCGATGCTTGGATAAAATACCTCCAAGGAAAACACAAGAAGCTACAAAGAATGTTGTTACAGTATGTTGTACTCATCCTTCACAATCAGCATTAAGGGCTCAGTCCACTTAAGAACATGTTTCTTTTTAATTATCTACATTGTGTCACACAAGTCACTGGAGCTTGTCATGTGCTTAGGGTTAGCTGCATATGCAAGCATTTCTCTGGATCAGGATATGTGCTCAGTTCATTGCAAGATCAAGCTCTGTATGACTATCCCAGCATATTTTTACATGGCAGTATGTTGTTGAAACTTCCATTTATTCTGAGACGCTCCTACCTGACTAAATATTAAAGTTAGTTTTTTAGTTTGTAGAAACCCACTTTCAGCCCCCAAAAGCTCATGGCACTGTAGGTATGTTTGTATTATAAACCTGCTGTGCTTGCGTAATTACTGCAGTTGCATGCAAATAAGCATTTATGCATCTAATGTGTTCATTTAAGTGTTGCAGTTGCCCGTCCCCACAAGGAAAGCCCTGAAGACAGGGCGAACTCATCTTTTCCAGGGAGAGAAGGGATGGATGAACCTGTGCTGGGATGGAGCACCCGTGTGGTTCATCAACCGCTTTTATTTCCGATGAAAAGCAGCGTAGGTGGATGACGTCACACAAGAACACCGCCCAGCAAAGATAAAAGCCAGCAGCAAGGAAACAGCTGGAGAGGCACTGCAGGGAGTAGGCTGCAAGAGTGCTTCCTGCACCAGGAAAGGATGGCATCAGCTGCCACTGAGCTACCTGAGGGCAGACCCATTGGAGGGGCCTCCAAGCAGTTAAAGAAACAAGGACAGCGTTGAGGGACCGTGATGCTGGAGTTGTGAATGGGGAAAGGCTAAGACCCACTCCCCTTTTCTTTCTTTGTTAAATTGTTCTTTTATGGAACACCCTGAGAGGCCCTAAAACAGGGATTAGGGCTAAGGGTGACACTCAGGGAATAGAAGCGGCCGGGGAGCAACAGTGTGAGCAGCAGTATAGCCAGGAAGACCTGGCATAACAGCAGGGACAGTCTAATGTCCCGAAGAGACCTAGGACAGGGTGAGATCACTAGGAGCCCTGCGGACAAGGAGGGTCCAGGCGGTGACATTAGAGGGTGAGCCTATCAACCATCAAGTGGTTGTCTTAAAGGCTGGTGCATGGCTGGGGTGTAGGGGAGGTGGAGCCCCAAGAATACCTGCAAGGAAGTGCGACCAACCTGAGAGGGGCTACAGGAGGGAGCCCCACCACTGAAAGGAAGACCCAAGTTGTGGCAGGTGAGTTTTGGGGCTTCCCTCAGGGACAACGTGAGCCCTCGCCAAGACTGCAGGAACAAACTCTGCGGCCAACCCCAGGCACATGCTTCAAGGCAGCAAGGGAATGCCTATACAAGACCAGGCAAGAAAATACAGGCCTGGACTTGTGTGCATCAGTATACATCAGTGGTCTCCAGCCTTTTTAAGTAAGAGATCACATTTGGCATTTAAAAGCAACCCAAGATCTACTGTGCACCACTGTCACCTCCCTCCTCCGCTGCCCAGCAGGTAAGTCTGTGGGGCAGGAAGGGGGGAAGACAGATCGAGACAGAGGGAAAAAAAATTATTTGAGGGTGTGCCTCCCCAGCAGGTAAGTCCCACCTGGCCAGGGCCCCACTCAATTTACCCCTGCTTCTGCTTCTGTGGCACTGTCCCTCACCACAGGGGCCTTGATCTAGCCCACACCCCTTCCCTCCCCCATGGACTGACCTGCTGGGCTAGGGCGTGCACATGCATGCACACAGACGCTTGGCCTCCCATCCCAGCCTCGGATTGACTCCAAGAGGCTCCAAGATCTACCGCAAGAGGCTCCAAGATCTATCGGTGGATTGAGATCCACTGGTATACACAGAAAGGTAATGTTAACTTTAAAAATGGAGTTTCTTAAGGTAGGTGTACATTTTTATTTAACTATTTTTGCTGTCAAGCAATTGGATTCGTTTACTCATTGACTGTGACAATGATTGAATCAGCTACTAAACTGGATTAGTTGAAATCCACTTGCATATTTGTCCTAATTAAGAATGTTTACCAGGATAGAGAGGAGGTCTTCTTTAAATAGTGTTTGACAGTATGTTACCAAGTTTGGGACTGACTTCATTTGAGCACTTGTATTCTAATGCTTTTGATCCTAAATTGCAAATTCTTGACTATCTATCCACACTGTAAAATGCAAAGTATAACACTGTCTTGGAAGTATACAATAAATGGTGCTAATTACTTATATTCACAGACACTAGGAGCTCCCTTTGCCAGTATCTGACATGTTCTAAAAGTGTCAAGTGCTGAGGTATACACAATTTATTCTGACTCTTTTATTACTTGCAGTACAAATAAAGGCAAGTCATACTTTTCCTTTACTAGCAGCAGCCTTTAGTAATGCAGCCTCTTATTTATCCAAAGTGAGGGCAATTAAAAAACGTATATCCCTATTGAGTTGCGTATTTTAGAACACTTGAGTTTGCACAGATACCTTTGGCTATTGCTTCCCTTATGGACTGACCTTTTTCACTGTCCTCCTCCTTGGGTGACTCTTCAGCATTTTGGATGGATTGCATATGAATGATACATGCATCAGGGAGGCCACAGAGGAGGAGGTTACAGAGGTCACAGTAGGAAGTGACTGGAGTGTGGACATCTATTTAATAGTAGGAATGGAGAGGAAAGGCTTATTTTTTTGAGATAAGGAGAACTATGGGTGTTTATAGACATGCTCTGGGAGGTGGGGGTGCTTTGATTAGCGCACCTCTGAGAGCCACACTAATTAACAGCGCCTGGAGTGTCAGATGTATCAGCATCCCTGCACTGAAAAATGGCAATGAGGTATTTTGAACTAAAGCTCACCAGACCAGCTTTAGTTTAAAGTGCACTGCCACTACTTTTCAGCGCAGGGATGCTGATACATGAGACGCTAGAGTCTGCTGGAGTGTGGTAATTACCAGGGATCCTGGTTTTCCCTAATATAAAATCACAAATTTTCTGATAAAAAATAGCAAATTCTCTCATAAAACCTGCCAAATCTGTGATTAAAATTAAAGGCTCCCCACAGCGCCTCCAGCCCTGCTCATGCCTCTCACTCCCCCCCACAGCCTTCCTGCTGCCCCTTGCCCCCCACCTACAGCCCCTGCTCCCCCAGCCTTGCAGGAGAAGACCCCCAGCTGCCAGGGCTATGGACCTGTGTCCACAGCCCCCTACCCCCGCTCCTCCCTGCTGCGGGGGTGGGGGGGCACTGGCTCCCCACCGCTGCATGCATTCCTGGGGGAAGAGGGGACCTGTGTCCCCCAGATCTGTGCATGGCAGGCACAGGCTGCAGGCTTGGACTCCCACTCTGCTGCCCTCCCCGGGGCCTCTCCAGCCCAGTGGGTGCGACCCAGAGTGGCAGGGCACAGCAGGGCCACACAGAGAAGCTGTTCACTGCTGCAAGCTCTGTGCTACCCTGGTGATGTGCCCTCTGCACGTGCTGCTGTTTTGAGGGGTGCAACCCTGTGCTGCTGCTCTTACTGCAGCCCTGTGTGCAGGAGACACATTGCTAGGGCAGTGGAGCTAGCAGTGGTGAACAGCTTCTCTGCATGGCTCCGCGTTCACTGCCACGTCGGATCCCACCCACTGGGCTGTGGAGGCTCTGGGGGAGGGAAGCGGCATGGAAGAGCAGAGCTGAATGGAGAAGCTGCCACCGCTGTGAGCTCTGCACTGCTTCTCTCCCCTGGGGCCTCCGCAGCCTGGTGGGTGCAACCTGGCCTGGCAGGGAAGAGCAGAGCTATGCGGAGAAGCTGCTCACCGCTGTGAGCTCTGCACTCCCCTGGTGATGCACCTTCTGCACACGGGGGTGCAGTGACAGCAGCAGTGCAGGGTTGCACCTCTCAAAGCAGCAGCATGTGCAGGGGGCTCATTGCCAGGGCAGTGCAGAGTTCACAGCAGCAAGCAGCTTGTCTGTGTGGCTCTGCTCTTCCCTGATGCACTGGGTTGTGCCCACTGGGCTGTGAAGGGCCCAGGGGAGGGAAGCAGGGCAGGAGCCCATGCCTGCAGCCTGCATCTGCCCCACACAGATCTGGGGGGGCCTCCCCTGCCCCCTGGGAGGCATGGCAGTGGGGAGCCGGCCCTTTCCCTCTCTTGGATGAGCCACCCGCAGCCCCATCCTGCTCCCTGCTGGGGCCCTGCAGCCACACATGGTGGCCCTGGGCTCCAAACCCCAAGCACCACCGGGCTGGGCAGCAGGCCCAGCTCTGCCTAGCTTCCTTCCTTCCTCCCTACAGGGGCTTCAATCCCCTTATCTCCCCACCCACTTACCTGCTGGAGCTGCTCTCAGGCTGCCTGGGGCCATGTGAATGTCCATGCACATGGTGACCCTGTCTCACTGCCTTCCTCCCGCTCCCTCCCAGCTCCCAGCAGGCTGGAACTCTGCCAGCCTGCAGGGAGCTCATTGCAGAACTGCAAAATCTGTGGGTTTCTTTGGTAAAATGAGAAATCAATGTTTGCCTCCAGCTAAAGGTAAAATCCGCGATTTACTCCATTTTTCCATGGGAAATGGAAAACTGTTACCAGGGATCCTGGTTTTCTCTGATAAAAAGTAGCAAATTCTTTGATAAAAAATTGTAAATTCTCTGATAAAACCCCCAAAGTCTGCGATTAAAATGAAATGCCACTCTATCTATCTATCTATCTATCTCTGGGAGGTAGTAGATAGATAGATAGATAGATAGATAGATAGATGTGGCAGTGCCCCTTTGGTGCCTGCCACAGATGTGGCAGTGCACCTTTGGTGCCTGCCACTTTAAGGACTGGAGCAGGGAGCAGCCTGATGGCTGATGAGGACAGCCATTTTCAAACACAGTCCAGCCATATAAAGCCAGTAGCTGCTGCTTGCAGAGGAGGTAGTAACATCAGCTGGCTGAGCTACTGCTCATGAAACTTCTGGAGGTAAAAGCAGAAGCTAGGGGGAGTGCTTGAAGGCTCCAGGTCCTGGGTAAGACCTAGAACTGCACCCTGCTGGGAATAGGTGGCTTGATGGGGCTTCTGGTGGCATGGGAGCCCCCAGGAAATGCCAAGCCAGTTACCTCCCCACTGAAAGGTGAGTATGGGGCACCTCCTAACCCCAGCCCCACATCCCTGGTGGAACTGAGATCATACAGGGGGAGCCCAGGCTTAAGAGCTCAGAGGCATAGCCCAGGCTGGAGGATGGACGTGGGGCTTGCCAACC
>NW_005841848.1:1578355-1635267 GCF_000455745.1 Alligator sinensis | reverse complement strand
CATACAGGGGACACCTCACCAGGGCAGTGTGGGGCAAGGAGGTTTCCTGTCTGGATACACTCTGCCCTACCACACTGGGTCCTGCCTGCTGGGCTGCAGAGGCCCTGGGGGAGGGCAGCAGGGTAGGAAGCCTCTGCCCACAGCAGGCAGCCAGCACTTGCCCTTGCCCTGCACACAGATCTGGGGGGGGCATGGGTCCCCCTGTCTCCTGGGAGTGCACGCAGTGACGGGGAGGCAGCCCCACCCCCTACCCCCCTGGATAAGCTACCTGCAGCTCCGTCACCCTCCCTGCTGGGGCTCTGTGGCCATGCATTCTGGCTCTGGGCCCCAAGCCCCAGGTACTGCCTGGCTGGGCAGCAGCCCCAGCCCCAGCCCCAGCTCTGCCCAACTCCCTCCCTCCTTCCCTCTGGGGGCCCCAATTCCCCCTTCCCCCATGCCAGATTTACCCAGAGCTACTCTCCTGGAATCCTGGCAACCATGTGCATATACATGCACATGGCATCCCCTGCCTGACCACCCTTCTCCTGCTCCCCACAGCCCCTTGCAGGCTGGACCTCTGACAGCCTGCAGACAGCTCTTTGCAAAACTGCAAAATCCAAGTGTTTTTCCATTAAAATGATAACCCCACATTTTTCTCAAGTGAAAGGGTAAATCTGTGTGCTTTTCCTTTTTCTGTGGGGAAACCCAGATCCTTGGTAATTACCATGCTCCAGCAGACTTGATTAATAGAGCCTGATCCAACATGCTGTAACTACAGCGCATTGAAGCAGCCTCCCTGCACATGTATAGGAGCCCTATGTGACTAAATTTAGTGTCGCTGAGAAATTCAGGGAGAAGGATGACATAATAAACAATGCTTAGATTGTAAGCTTCAGAGATTGGTGTTGATAGTAGCAGTCTTCCAATGAGGAAAAATGGGAAAGGGAATAAAATTTCCTGGTCTGTGTTTTGCTTTTGGTTTTGGTTTTTTTTTGTGATGTAAGCTTTGGATAGCGACCATCTAGACTTACTGATGTAGCTTGATTAAGATGTCATCTTTCCATTGTTCCTGGATTGGGCTAAATTGGGACTCAGAAACATTTTTTGACAGAGTGCCAAAAACCACTGCAACCTCAACTTGTAAGATGTTGGCACGCCCCAGGCAGATGGCAGGGGAGTCATGGGGGGCCTGATCCTTATCATACTAGTGCAGCCCGGGCCCCTTCTCTGTCATCTGCCCTGAGGTACCCATGTACCCGGTGCTGACAATGAGTCGGGCCAGGACTCCATGGACCCTGGTGCAGCTGCTTGCAGCCTTCCTGCTGCCTGCAGTAAGCAGCCTATAATCCGTGGCCAGTAGCAGAAGCCTGCCCAGAGCCTGGGCCAGTTGTGATATGCCAAGCAAAATGACTTTATGTGCCATGTTCTGGTATGCGTGCTGGGAGTTGCCAACCCCTGGACTAGATTTCACCTAACAAGTACAGAGCCAAAAAACTGCATTAGCATTCCCCTGAGACATCCTGATAACTGCATTTGTTAAAATTCCTCTTTCTTATAATGAAAATATTAAGGTATTATTTAAAATATGTTTCATGTCACAGACTCAGTTTTCTTGCAGGATCACTTGTTTTTCTCTGACTACTTAAATCTTAACAGCAAATAGTTTTGTTAGCAATGTATTTTTTTAAACATTTTTGTTGGTGTGCAAATATAACACTCAAGAAGAAAAGGTAGTTAGGAGGCCTATTAAGTAATCCCTGTGGCATTTGGTTATATTCACAAAATCTCTGTGGAATTGTAATTGCTGTGCTCTTATTCTCGCATGGAAGACAAATGATAACCCCTTTGAGTCAGTTTAAGGTACTGACTTAAAGGTACAGCACGATGTATGACCCACTAACATTATTAATACTAATATCAATGAAGCTGTGAATAAGTGGAAGCTTTGCACTACATGTTGTTCATCTGTTGGAGAAATCTGATACTAAGTCTTTTTTCTCTCAGTTAGTACCAGGGTGACAACTTATTCCCGGAAGTGTCACATATATTTTTTTTCTTTTTTACATTTCTATAATATCTTATTTTAAAATGTAGAATAATGCTGAAAACCCAAATAAAGCATATCTGTACCACTGCTTCAGTTTCTTCAATTGACATTTGCAAGATAAGACCCAGTGATCACAATTCCCTGAAGATCCTAGAACTGAAGAAAGTCACATTATTTAGCCTTTATAAGCAGCTGGCTTCATGGTAAGACAAACAATAAAGGAATTAGTGCTTTTATAATTCTGTGATCGGCTGATTGAAAAAACCTAGTTAAGACACATCTTATCTTTCTTTTCTGTACTGGGCAGAGGAATGCTTCTTAGCCCGGTGCAGCTCAATCCTGTGGGTACGTTTTGGACACACCTAAACCAGATGCAGCTAGCGTGCATGCATGCATTTGTCCCCAGAACCTTCTACTGGTTGGAGATACGAACAATTCAGGTTCAGATCTGTAAGCAATATAATTCAGAGTAAGGGCTTGTATTGGGGAAGTTTTCTGTTCCAGGGGAGTACCCTTGTTGTTACCAACCTGTTCAGTGTCCTAAAGTGAATCTTACACTCATCTTAACTCTGGTTTAAGGATTATACTGGATGCTGGAACTGAGAACTTCTGGAGCAAATTTGCAGACAACATGAAACTGAGAAGGACTGCAAACACACTGGGGGACAGAAGTGAAGATCAGGAGGATCCTGACAGATTGGATATCTGCTGGAGTTAACAGCATTGTTCAATGCTGACAAATACAAGATGCTATACCTCAGGAAGAATAATAAAAAATACGAATATAAAATAGGTGACACCTGGCTGGATGCCAGCATTACAGAGAAGGAACTGGAAATCTTGGTAGATCACAGACTCGGTATGAGTCTGCAGTGTGATGTAGCTGCAGAAAAGGTAAATGCGGTTTTAGGGTGCATTAAATGCAGGACAAAGGAAGTGATAGTGCTTCTTTAGTCAACACTGTTTAGGCCCCATCTAGAGTATAGTGTGCAGTTTTGGGCTCCACATTTTTAAAAGGATGTGGAGAAGTTGGAGAAGGTGCAGAGGGGGGTGACAAAAATGATAAAGGGCTTGGAAGGTCAGTCATATGAGGAGCGATTGGAAGACGTATTGATGTTCAGCTTGTGAAAAAAGGGCTCAAGAGAGGGTATGTCAGTGGTCTTCAAATATCTAAACTGTTGCCATAAAGAAGAGAAAAAACACCTCTTCTCTCTTGCTGCAGAGAGCAGGATGCAGGCTAATGGCTTGAAGTTGCAGCAAACTAGGTTTACATTAGATGTCAGGCAGGACTTATTCACTGTTGGAGCAGTGATGCAGTGGAGTAGACGGCCTAGGAAAGTTGTGGAATCTCCATCACTGGAGGTGTTCAAGGAAAGGTTGGACAAGCTTTGGTCAGGGATGATCTAGAAGTAGCTATGCCTATGTTTTACTATGGATATTTCCCATGCTTCTGGACTTGTTTGCTGCCACAGGGGCCTGGGAAGAAATTTTCTTCCCCTCCTCCTGCTACATGTCAATTTTTTGGTTTTTTGTTTCTTTTTCCCCCCTTCCACAGAGGCAGTTAGTGTTGGCTGCGGCCAAAATTGGGGATTTTACTTGGGCTGTGTCTTTGCTCCTGTTGGGACTTAAAGCATGAGATTTTTTGGCTAGAGGGGTTCTTGTCCCTCTGCTCAGTGTCAGCCTATCATATTTGGGGGCAGGAAGGAATTTTACCCCGCAGTCAGATTGAAATGGACTGTGGGGGTTCGGCTCTCTTCCCTGCATCTCTTGAGCATATTTTAACAATCTTTGCAGCGGCAGGACATTGGCTGCCAGTCTCCCTGCTTTACCCAAGGCATGTTAGGATGTTATGTCTTGTAGCTGTGTCACGGTCGACTGTATAGTTTTACCAGTAAGTTAAACAATGGACTTGTACAAGATGATAGGGATGATCCTGCCTCAGGCAGAGGATTAGTCTAGATGACCTTTTGAAAGTACTAAAGCATGGCACAGTAACTGCCCATGCTGCGCCGTGCGCATGGTGCATGGTTAGATTTTGCCACTACACCGCTGTGCTGTAGGGCGATGTGTAGATGCACCCTGTGAGTAGTAAGTTATTTAAGAGGTAGACATTGCAGCACTTGAGTTCATGCAAAGACCTAATTTACAATGCTTAAAGGCTCAATCATGAAATGTAGGTCATTTTCATCCACAATTTCCTGTGGGGGCAATAAGTTGTTCCATAGCACCCTGTAACAGCAAGCAGAGAATGTGATGAGCTGTGGTGCTTGAATTATGGGATGATGCACCAAAAATCTTTCACAACTGGATACAATGCCAAAGCAGATGTTGGGGAGATGGCAAGAGCATGGAACTTTGCTGTTCTGCAGTGTGCTCATGCTCTAAGTTAGGTTAAACTGAGAAAAATAAGTCATCACATTTGAATTCACTGAGGCTTCAATTAAATGAAAGCCTAAAGCTCCTTTGACAGTGTACAGGAGCCTTAATCTAAAAATGAGAGTTACAGGCCTCTTCATACTTCTAGAGCCCTATACTGATCCCAAATTTTGTCCCAATTAAATTAAAATCTTTTAGAAGTTATTTAATGTTCTTTCTTTCTTCTTAGTAAGAATACAGTTGTCACATTCATATAAAGCAATAAGCCTTATAATTATCTTGCATATTTACCTAAAGTTTGGTCTTTCTCAACATATATTTGAAGCTAGGCATTCTCTACAGGAAGGGGGTGCTAGCGATCCTGCTCTGTACCCTTGTTTTAATTCCCTTGCTGATCAAGTATCTATTAGTAACTAATGCTACTACATGTTTAAACTGCCAAGTTGTTAATATCTATGGCTATTGACTACTTGCTAAAAATGTCCAAGATCATCTCATCATCTTAAAAATCTTAATTTTATCTTCATGGATCTTAGGACCCATTATTTTTGTCCTTTTCTTCAAATCACTGTAAAAGAGGTAGGAAATAGTCTGTGTGCTCTTGACCTTTTTATTCATTTATTTTATTAGTCAGTGTAGAAACCTCTTAGTTTACAATGGTCCTGTTCATCTCTCTAAATTATTCTCCCCTAAATCATTAGTCTTTGGGTTTCCTGTCTTAGTAGAGTAAAATATTTTTAACCACTCATTTTTACATACTTATCTATCTCCTAGTTCATCAGTACCTGACTAGATTCCTCATGTTATCTGTACCACTAGAACAAAAGAGTTTCTTGAAATCTCATGCAAGAGGTATATTCTTGTGCTATATTTCCAGCCAAGTTTCTAAACCAGGGCAGTTAAAAAAAAAAAAAAATTCTGATTGAAACAAACCATTAACCAATTGCTTATGACTGCATAGTTTGATGAAAACAGCCATACAGCTAGTAACTGTAATTCTTCCTTCTGGTTTTAGGTTGTCCTACCCAAATTTCCAGGTGTTCTGGCCTCGGATGATTAATTTCATGATCATTTTAACAATCTTATTCTTACCCTGTAAATGAAGAAAGTTTATTTCCTTTACATAGTATATCAATTGTGTAATTAGGGAAAACCTTATTATATGAATATCTTTAATGCTGCTATCTGTACTTTCCACTTCCTAACTTCAATAAATCTACCTGTTATTTTATCCATTTTCTATATTACATCTCTTCTCCAGTAAAGATGTGTCACTAAAAAGACTTCAGTATTGTTCTGGATAATACAATATACAGTTTGTTCCTTCTGCTAGATTGTAATAAAGATCAGTTTCTTTTGCATTTGTGCTAATAGTTTGGTAAAAAATGAGAACTTATTTCCAATTATATTCCAATAACGTATTTGAGACCTGTGGACTTATCAGTGTGCGGGCCGACTTCCGATCTCGCCTGGGTCGCCATGTGCGAGCTCTCTTCTGATCCCATTTGGGTCGCGTTGGGTGAGCGGGGGGCGAGCCGGGCCCGTCTCTTGTGTGTACACAGGCTGTGGCCGGTAGCCCGGGTACATGGGGTTGGAAAAAACCGCGGTACGGTATGGCACGCTCTAGCTAGAATCAGTCACGGAGGCGTAATGGTTGATTGAAAAGATTATTTACTTACACCCAAGGTGGTCGCGGTGTAGGCTGGTCAGCTTTCCAGGCTCAGCTCCACTTGAGTTCTTGGTGGAGGACTCTAATAAACTCAGTTCCTTGACCCCGGAGTGATTCAGGCTCCACGGGGTTCAAGAATTTGTTCCCGCGGAGCAGCTGTATCTCCGTGAGTGTTACTCGGTTCCCAGGTCCCCCGGAGCTGTTAAACTCCGTGGGCTCGACAATTGGGTCCTTAGGATAGGGATACGTCTGGGCTGTGATCGGCGACGGGGAGAGGCTAGAGGTTAGTTGCCTCGGAATTGTTAAGGCTCTGAGGGGACGGTAAATAAATCCCGCGGAGTTGTTGAAGCTCCGTGGGTTCGACAAATTAAACCTCTGTTGCCCTCTTAAGGAAAAAGCTGGGTTTGTATGGATCAGCAGCTCTTAGAAATCCTCACGCTCCTTTCCCGAACTCCATGTGCTTTCTCTCTCTCCGACTTGGGTGGAAACTACCCAAGCCTTTTGTACGGCTAGCAAGCCAATAGCTAGCCGCCACGTGTGCCTACATTAAGACTGGCCAATAATGTGGCACGAATCCTAATACAAATGGCAGGGACTCCTTGCATCACGCATTACTATAATGCAAAAGAAATGCACTATGCAAAGAAAGCTACAGAACTGGTGGGAAAAGCTCCTGCACGTGGGTTCTCTGTTGCAGCAGAACACTCTACCGTGCAAAAGAGCTGCAATTTGGCGGGAACATGATTTAGCGATGCCGAAGCACACACAAACAAAAAAACCCACAACTTTGGGTTGTGACAATCAGGCCCTTTTAAAGTTCAAGTTCTAGATTAAGGGACACGTGATGATGCCAGGAAGGCAATTCTTTAGCTTAAAAAAAAGGCGTTTAAGAGAGCTTTAAGTATGGATACAAGCTACAGACCATAGGTTAACTTTGCTTCTTTCCTGACTTGTTCAAGACATCTGGACAAAGAAAAGTCAAATCATTTATAGCCTGCAGTTCATTAAATTAAAATTAGGAGTAGATTCAGTCTAGTATGAGCCAATGAACTCACTGATCATAATCACTAATCTTTAAAATTAACCTAATATTTTATAATTTAGAAGCGCATACATTCAGGTGTTCTCAGACTCTGGTAATCAGGGCAGCAAATGGGCCTATATTTGAACTCAAAGACCAAGCATTGAACAGCAAAAGCAAGGACTGGGAGGCAGCTATAGTATGGTACGTGCCTCATGCCTTTGAGGAAGTCTACAGTAATAAGATTAGGTTACAGAGGTGCATGTAGACATTCATTAATTCACCATAATTATGGCACATTAAGTTTAATAATTATGGGTACTACTTTAATGTGCCATAATTGGCACTATTATGCATTAGCACAAATGAATGCTGTTTTGTGACGGTAATGCTCATTGGACTAAGTCTACTGTGCATTAATGCATTAGCATGGTTTTTGCCAGGCATGCCAATGCACAGTAGATTTAGTCCAGATGTTTCGTGTAGATGCACCCAGAGTGACTGTAAAAGCCTCATTAACGAGCCAAGGTAAATTCTTAGTTGTGAGCTTGATTTGTAGGAGGTGCTGAGAATCTTAGGGGATGGGCTGAGCTCTCATTCCTATTGAGTTGGTATATAAGGCTTACCCACATTAGAGGCATAGAGTGGGGTTTTTATTATCATTTGTAAAGCACTTTGTGTTCCTTGCACACTCTCTTTACAAATGCAAAGCCCTTTGTTAAAGTGTTTTCTGCAGTTGGTTCATCTCAGTGCATTTAGGTTTTAGATGCATTCTACAAACAATGCTGAATTACCTTTCATGCCAACTTCACAACTGAAGTTAGTATTATCTTATTTCACAGACTGATGCTTTGTGTTACGATTCTAGTGCTTCTCTAATAAACCTGGGTTCTAGCCTTGCTCTAACACTGACCTCTGTGACCTTGGCAAGCCATAGAATCATAGAAGTAGGGTCGGAAGGGACCTTGCAGATCTTCAGGTCCGACCCTGGGCAGGAAGAAAACGGGGCTCAAAGGCCCCCAGCCAGGTAGGCATCAAGCCGCTTCTTAAAGCCCCCCAGGGTAGGAGCCAGCACCACTTTCCTTGGAAGTCAGTTCCAGATCCTAGCTGCCCTAACTGTGAACTAGTTCTTACGGATGTCTAATCTAAACCTGCTCTCCAACAACTTGTGGCCGTTATTCCTTGTTATCCCGGGGGGGGCGCTAGGAGAAACAAGGTCTCCCCCAGACCCTTCTGGTTCCCCCTAGTGAGTTTATAGATGGTCACCAGGTCCCCCCTCAGTCTTCTCTTGTGAAAGCTAAACAGGTTCAGGTCTCATAACCTCTTGTTGTAGGGTCTGCCCTGCTGTCCCTGGATCATGCGGGTGGCCCTCCTCTGGACCCTCTCAATGTTGTCCACATCCCTCTTGAAGTGGGGTGCCCGGAACTGGACACAGTACTCCAGCTGTGGCCTGACCAGTGTCGCGTAGAGGGGGAGGATCACTTCCTTGGACCTACTTGAGATGCACCTGTGGATGCACGATAAGGTCCGGTTAGCCCTGCTGACCGTAACCTTGCATTGTCGGTCCATGTTCATCTTGGAGTCAATAATGACTCCAAGAGCCCTTTCTGCCTCTGTGCTCTCAAGAAGGGAGTTTCCCATCTTATAAGTGTGCTGCTGGTTACTACTGCCCAAGTGCAGCATCCTTTTTGTTAGCCCACCCCTGCAACCTATCCAGGTCTTTCTGCAGTCTCTCCTTCCCTGCTAATGTGCCCACCTCTCCCCATATTTTGGTATCAAAAGCCGTTTTACTTCTCTGTGTTACTGTTTCTCCTTTCGCTTGTCTCTATAGATTATGACCTTTGGGGCAGAAACTGCCTTCCACCACATATTTGTTCAGTGTCTAGCAAATGGCGTCTTGATCTTGGTGCTGGCATATAGATGTGAAGGTAATATTATTTATAATCTTTATAGAAATCAACTAAATAAAACACATTAAGTCACTTTTGTGCAGGCCAGGAGCAGTCCGAGGCTTTGCGGGGCGCGCAGCGGGCTGTGGCCGGGAGCCCGCAACGGTAGGGCGGGTACTTTTGCACGACGGACTAGAATTAGGCAAGGACTCGTAGCGGTTAATTAAAGATTGTTTTACTTACACCGTAGGTGGTCGCGGTGCAGGCAGGAAAAGCTTTCTTGAGTTGCAGTTACAGACAAACACAAGTGGAGTTTGCTAGGCTCCACCGAAGACACACACACACGGAGTTTGCTAGGCTCCACGAAAACAAACACGACAGAGCTCTGGATACCCTTGACGAGTGCGCAAAAAACCATAGATACGTCTTAAGAATTTAATGAATGAGACAGGAAGAGGTTGGTGGTTGATCAGGCCGCCGAACTCCTCTGAGACGCACAAAGTTTCTATTACTCTGCCGCGTGCTCAGAGTCCCCACGAGATGGTTGTGGAGTCCTCTACAACTTGGGCGGAAACTGCTCAAACTTCTTATACGACTAGCAAGCCAATTGCTAGCCGCCACGTGGGAATAATTTAGAAACAGGCAATAGTGGGAAACAAATTTACATACGGGTGGTGGGAACTCCTTTGCACCGGGGTTTTCTCTCTGCAGCTGAGAATTGCACCGTGCAAAGAAAGCTCCATGTGGCGGGAAATAATTCTGCAGTGCCGAAGCGCACACACAATCATTGGGTCATGACAGCTTTTAATTTGAAAAAAGGACTTTTGCTCTTTAAGATCGAAGAACTGTTCCCACACAGAAGCGTGCTTCTGCATCTTTTAACACTTCATTTTGTTCTGAAAACACTGACATATAAGTGGCATAAGATATGAAATAGATTGTATATTTTCCAGAAACTTGTCCATATTGGGACTGAAGAGACGTTGACTTGAAGACTTTACATTTTCTAACATCTTTGCTCTTGTAACAAAAAAAATGAATAGGCCTAAGTCTGTCATGTACAGCATTGTTGCAACAGAAAGGTGAATCATGCCCTGTTTCTATATTACCTGCCAATAATCCACCTCACAGCTGTAGATGTCAGTACTTTATTACGGTCTATGGCTTTAATTGATGACAATACTGGATGTAGAAGTGCATTCTAGGGCACTAAAGATGGACTAGAGGTTCATATTCTTCAGGGAACTGATTAATTTTAAACTTATTTCTTTCCTCATTACTATATTTAGTGTTAGGACAAATCATTTTTATATAATTTTCTGTTCTGGTTACAATCTTAAGAGTGTCAAGGGACTGGATAAATGGATAAATGCTCTGCTATTTTCCCTTTATTATTCTAATTTTTCTCACGAGATTAGTAAAAGAGGGGGGAATATAATGAGAATAAAAATGCACAGTATTGGAGCATTAAAATTTGGTGATAATTCATTCTTGTGACAGACTATAGCAAGGGCACAATGCAGCGTAAGATATTCATTCTTCTGACAAACTAGGATAGGAAAGGATAGGAAATGGAATAAAAGTAATTTACTCTTATGACAGTTTCATGTCCTTTTGGAAATGTCTTTTGTGCCAACGTAGTTCTGGATATAAGTAATTATAAGTTCAGATTTATTTCTAATGGCTAGGAAACTAACTTAATTTTGGTTTGCAGGTAATGAATTCCAGTTTTAAGAATCTGTTTATCATTTCTATTATTTAAATGAAAACTTATGACTAAACTGTACTTCTACTAGACACTGAAATTGTTTCTGAGTCACTTGAAATGCAGTCTAGCAAATCTATAAGTAGTCATATTTTGACGTTTTTCATACCTGGACTTACCTCCAAACTATCATGTTAACTAAATCCCTGAAAGCAGTAACAATTTGATTTTAAAATTCTCTTTTGGATTAATCCCATGATACACATAGAGATGTAGAATAACGGTACTTTTTTCAGCAACATTAGCATGGGGGTTTGTGATTATGAAATACGTCACTTGAAATTACATGTCTGTGCAAAATTTAACCCGAATAAAAAGTTCATTTAAAAACTATTAGAACAAACAGCAGTGCTATTTTACCTCAAATTGTTATGAGTGGGTTTAACACATTTATTTAATACACCTGTCTCAAGAACTTTGCTATTTAATGATAATCAATAAATAATATGCAATAATATATAAAACACTTTATCCTGTATTAGATATCTCGCAGTGCTTTGCAATAACAAGTTAGATACCAGCTGCGCAATAACTGTGTAGTCAGTTGAAGCATTTATTACATATGTTGCAATAGTTTGCATTACCTTTGCAGACAAACATTTATTTTAGTGAGAGGAAGCAAGTAGATCTGGACCCTGAGCCACATTTTGGGGTAAAGCTGAGCCCTCAATAGTGCAGGCCTGAAGTGAGGGTGGCTTTATGCCACTTTGTCCCCTTGAGCCAGTTAAGACAGCTGGCACCTGATTTTCCTATCTTTCAAGGAGCTGTTTTGGGTTTTGGGAATAGCTAGAGCAGTTACTCTAAGCAAGTCGTAGTTGGCCCACAAAAGTCCCCAAGTCAAATGCTGTTGGGCAAGTGGTATAGGTCTATTATTCTGATGAAAGTTATACATGGACTCAAGAAGCCAGATTCTCCGTCTTTGACTCCTTCATGCTAGCTTAGAGACCATAACACTTGTTTCCATAGATTGTCAGCTTTCATGCTGTTTCCTGAGGTTATTTTCTGCTGTTTTTGAGAAGATGAACTTAATTATTAACCACTATTTGGGTATTTAGCAAAGGCATGCTGAATCTCCCTTAGTTGAATATATCATTTAAAGACTCCATACCAGCTATGAACTGACTGCCCAGAGGAGTTTTCCGTCTGTTGACTCCTCTGTGAAATCCTATGAAATATGAACTTTCATTTCTACCCAGCAGACTTTTTACAATCTTTCCTCCAATGCCTGATGAAGGGTGTTTGTGTCCAAAAGCTTGCAATTAAAGACATTTTTTGGCAAAAATTCTGTTGGTCTAATAAAAGATATACTATGAGCCACAATTTCATTTAAAGACCAGCACTCCTGACAATACAGGCTCAACTGCAGTTAAGGTTCACCACTGACTCTGACTACTTCTCCAAATGTACTTTATAAGAATGTTCACCATAGTCTCATTGGCAAAAATATCAGATTGAAAACTGGGGTTGGGAAGTTATTTTTAAAAGTTGCTTGCCCATGGCTTTTAATAAGGGTCAGCTCTTGCAGTCATTACTCAAGAATATTCCAAGTGAAATGATGGTAAAAATAAAATTCCTCAGGTACCTAAAGTTCTGCATGTGCACATGCTCAGAAGTACATCATTCCTAACAAGACAGAACAGCTGCATGACTAGCTCATCCCAATATGCTCTCAGTAGGATCTAGAGATGAGGTATTCCTTCACCTATCTCCTTAGAAGGATGGTAGATGTGTTCTCAGAGTCCATCTAGAGCAGGGGTCAGCAACCTACGCCCCACAGAGCCAATCCAGCCTGCAGAGCCAGGGGGCTTCTGTGGCATGTCAGTGGCAGGAAGCTTTGTCCACATAGTGGGCAGAAGTGGTGGTGGCACTGCTTAGGGGAGTGGTGACTTCAGCTGTAGCTCCAGTGGTAGCTATATGGGCTGGTCTGAAAGTGGTCTGTGGTCAGAACTGAGGTCCACTGAAGTAGTTCCCCCACTACAGCATACTGCTGACCTCTGATCAATGGGGTAGTTACTACTTTCTTCTTTTAAAATGCAGGCAGAAAAGGAGCCACCTCTGCCCCTTTATGCAATAGCCTAGAGGTTAAGTCACCCAGAATGTGGAAGACTTGAATTCAACCCTCTTCTCAACTATGGCAATTCAAACCACATCTTTCAATACTTGTAAAATTGCCATTAGTATGAGATTATAGGGAGCATGAATCTGTAGTCTAGTGGTTAGAGTATTCCTCTGGAGTGGAGAAACATGGTTTTGATCCCCCTTCCAAGGACCACTTAATGTAAAATGCATAGGGGACCAAGTACCAAAAAATTAGGTGTGGCAGTTGAGGCACTGTAGTACCTAAATCCATTGGACCAATGAGGGGCACTAACATCAGTATGGAACACGGGACAGAATTTTTTTTCTTTTAGGTCTGGTCTGTGTTCCTGCATGATATAAATCCAATAAATTACAATTCCTTCCTCTCTAGAAACTTCTATTACAGCACCGGTTCTCAACTTTTTTACTCAAGGCACCCCACCATAACTTTTTAGAATGTAGCAGCACCCCATTTGCAAAATGAATATAAATATATTGTAAATATTATAATTATATTATTATGATTATTAAGATACATAATACACTATAAAATAAAATACAAGGATAATATTCACCCCTTGAAACTACTGGTGGGGCCCAGCAGCTGTCCCAGCTCTGCCTGGCCTCATACCTTTTCTCTCAGGGCAGGCCATGGACTCTCTGCATATGGCCCCAGGTCACTGTTGGGAACAGGGATCTAGTGGGTCAAATTCTGCCCTTTGTTACCTACCCCAGGGTGATCAATCCTGAACTCCAGTCCTGGTGCCATAATAGATGTATGCTGGGGACACCCAAGGGACCCCATGCCTGCTAGGCAGCACATGCAGCTGAACATGAGATATCTGGGGGACACTGAAAGGGGTCAGAGGAACAGGGGGTTGAGCAACAGGATACACAAAACCAGGAAGGGATAAGCCATGGGGGCCTCTGCCTGGGGCACAGTAGAGGGATATTGGAGGGTTGTGGGAAATGGAGGTTGAGTTTGCAGGGGGGATGGTGCTGAACCTGAAGCTTGGTGGTCTGCAATTCACTGAAATTTGACCACTGTGGTAGCCAAATGGCATTGTTGCAGAGCAGACTGGCCATTCCTTCAGGGCCTGCAGCTGCCCAATCTTGACCTGGCTGCACAGGGCTGGACCACAGTGCCCATGGAGCCTGGGCCTTATTAAGGATCAGCATCAGCTTTAGTGAAGAGCAGTGGAGGAGGAGTCCATGCTGCCTTCGTACTGCATGGAGTCAGACATACAGACACCCAACCCCAGGCTGTGGGCAGGGCTGCCCAGGCCAGGGCATCCTGGAGGACGGGCATTCAACAACACCTTAAAAGGATCTCATGGCACCCTAGGGTGCTGTGGCACCCTGGTTGAGATCGCTGTGTGACAGGCTTCTCAGCCTTCCGTTCTGAAGGAACCCAAGCTCTTTCCTGATTCTCTATTTAGATTTAGGGATACCAAAGTCTAGCTGCTCTGTCTGGCTGTATCATACGGTTTGATTTGCATTTATACTGGCAGTATAATGGATCATTAGAGTGGGAGTAAGTTATATTTAGCTGGAACAGTATATATTGTCATTAGTGCAAATGAAAATAAAGTCTTAAAACTTTAAAAAATATTTTCATGGAAAGTCTTGGATACATATTCTAAGTTATTTAGAAAATTCAATTTCTGCTTCACCCACACCACCTACTGATTTTTTTTCTCTTTATAAAAGTGGGAGAGTTTTGGTTCAACTGTAAACATCTGTTGAAACAAAAATATAACAGTTTTATCCAGCTTCTATGTTACAAAGAGAAGTTTTTCATTACTATAACGCAGAGTAAACTTTGTGAAATGTATCTGATTACTACTTAAATAATAATGACATTTAAAAGCAGATTAGTATGGTAGTGGTAAGCTGTAGACTACTGCACTGGCATCCTATGAAAATTATATTTTTGCTGGATTAATATATCTGAACCAATAATGTAGATAAATTTAACCTTTTTCCTGCTAGTGGAATAACAAGAGGCAGATGATAATTTTCTCAAGATTACTTAGCTTGCTGTCCTGGCTATATATGAAATCTAACAATATTCAGTAGCTGAGCTTTGCTGTCCAGAGTCATATTGTATTATTTCTATTCACTGATTGACTGAATGCACAGACATTAAAATTCAGTTTCTAAAAGTGTGATGTTGCAGGTGAGGGGCCAGGTCCTCATACTCATTCCCTTGGCTCCAGGAGAGCCAGCTCTCCAGAATATCATCTCCATGGAAATATAGGGGAAGAGTGGTGACAATATCCTAGGATGGAATGGGGTAATTACATGGATGACTCTTTGGGCACTGACAGATATGCAGCTCCCTGCTGTAAGTCGTGGCACTTCGCAGGAGGTTTATGGCTGGGGGATCAAGCTCCAGTTTGGAGCAGTTGCCTATCTGCTTTCTCCCCTAGCCTCATCCCTTCTCCCCAGCTCTGGTGCTGTCTTCAGAATGGTAGTGGGTGAAGGGAGAGGAGGGAACTTGGTCTAGTATTTGCCCATCCTGTGTTGGAGGGTGGGACATGTGGAGTTGCATTGCCAGCTCTGGATGCGCAGCCCCTCCCAGGAGGTCAACCCAGGTGTGGCACCACACACCCTGATGAATTCAAGCTCCTCCCTGGAGGGGTGCTCCTGCCTGGCCAGCCAGGTACCACACCCCTGCGCCCCATGATGCTGTCGGGAGCTGCATGTCATTACCGCCAGTGAGGACAGACTCAAGTCACTGGGCATGCCTGCCATGTCCACTCAGTAAGCCCCACACTGGGAGGAGGGCCCTTTCCTCCCCTGCCCCTGCCCTTCCTGGCCAAGTTGTCCCCTGACCCCCAGAGCTCCTCCCACAGCATGCAGGGAGGCAGGAGGCAGTGAAAAACTTCACTGAGCAGCCAGTGCCCCCTCAGCTAGGCAGGCATGGGCCTCTCACATGTGGAGAAATGCATCAATGCCAGCAAGGGTGTCCTCAGTTGTGTGGGGCAGGGATACATAGTATAGACACAGGTACCCCTCCAGGCAGTGGTGAACATTGCAGGGAAGCGTGGGCTTGCCCACTGCACTGTTGAAGCTCAGGGTCCTGCGTCAGGTTCTCAGATGTGCCTGGGGCATCATGGTGATCAACAGCAGGAGGGCATAGTGGGTTAGGCACCCCTTGGTCTGTGCTAACAACCTGTCGTGGTGCACCTAGGACACTCTCACCAGAGGCACACTTGGGGCACAGGGCATGTGCAGGGAGGTGGGGTGTGGTGCAGCTTGCCCAAGGGCGCCTCTCCTGAGAGACCTCCTGGCAGAAGGGCAGGGGTGCCATCAGCTCCAGCTCCTAGTCTTCCAGGAGCTCCCCAGCCTCTGAGCCCAGGTGCTGCGAGCCTGGTAGCAACGGAGGAGACCACCTGGCCTGAAGAAGGAGGAGGGGGGAGGGGTCTGGAGAAGCCACAGGGGTTGCTTCCAGAAACCAGGTCTGTCCTGGCCTGGGAAGTGGGTGGGGAAAGCAGGCTGCCTGCAGCAAACACCCAGCAGCCCACCTGCCCCTGTGGAGCATCTATCCAGGTGGCCTAAAGTAGGGAGTGCAGGAGGAGGCAGTCCACCAGTGCCCTAGCTCCCCCCGGTGCTGGGAGTACAGCCATAGTGAAGGCTGATGTGCATGGTCAGCTTGAGCAGAACGATGGCCAGCTGGGTGTCTGTGGGGAGGGGCATGATGGTGGCCTGCCACTCCAGGTGTGGGTGGAGCTGATCAAGGAGCTCTTGGAAGGTGCCTGGGTCATCTGAAAGGACTCCAGCCCTGCTTGTTGTCCCAGGTGCTCTGGATGATGTGTAGCCACCAGTTCTGACTAGCTAAGCAGGCCCACAGGTGGCAGGGCTGGAGCCCCAGGAGCTCATGGATGGCACTGGTGGTGGCATCCATGTGCACATTGTCAGTGTCCCTGTCAGACCCCAGGCAGCAGCCCAAGGGGTGGGTGGCATCAGCGAAGTGGCAGGGAGTCTCAGATGTTGTACTGAGCATGGCCACACAGCTGTGCAGCACAGGGGACAGGCAGGGCTGAGACTAACCTGGGCTAGGTGGTGGGCATGGCAGCGGCTAAACATGGTGGGCAGGGTGGCAAGCTGGAGCCCAGGGCATGGGTCGTCGCTCTTGGGGCCTGGGGGTGAAGCAGCTATTTAATGGTGGGCACAGGCTCTGGTGACAGTCAGAGAGGGCTGTGCCAGCAAGCTGCAGACTGCTCTGGGCCAGAAATGCATGTGGCCAAGGAGCACCACATAGGGATGACTTCTAAAGAGCGACTCTGGCCACAGGCACATGTGGCTAGAGACCTCAGCTCCTCCTGGCTACTGTAGGAGGGTGGTGCAGGGCCAGAGGAGGCCAGGAACAGGCTAGTGCCATGAGCTCCCAAATGGCTGCATGTGTAGATGCTTTCCCAGGGCAGGTTTACTGTGCAGTAAATTACTATGCCGTAAACCTATATAGCGCTAATTGCATGTGTAGACACACCCAGTAATCATGTAAATGATGCAAGTATCAGGAAGAATGGACCTACAAAGGTAGGAATTTGCTTTGCCTCTAAAGGGGATACTAGTATAGTGGATTACAATCCTGGGATTATTCTTGACCCTGGGTCCTTTCCTTTTGCAAACAAATTTCTGTGTAGTTTTGGGTACATCACATTACCACTGATTTACTTCTGTTACCTCAGCCATAAAGAGTTTGATTGGTGCCTACCCATCTTTTTAAATACTTATCCTTAAGACCTTTCAGTTTACTTCATATGCATTAATAAAGTTTATTATCAAGTTATAATGGAGTCTGTTTCATATCAATTCTAAATATTTTTATTACTTTAGCACCAATATGTTCCTTTAGCTATAATTTAAATGACAGATTTATGCAGAAAACATTCTGTTCAGAAAAGCATACAGAAAATGTTGCTAGAGATCACAACAGGGATAACCTATGGCAAACAATTGGTTAACAAGCCAGATAAGACATGTCAGCCACTGGAGTGAGAAAGTGGTGTACAATAGGGTAGAATATTTATGCTCTAGATACAACAACCCTCTATGTCAGAGAAATGACTGTAAAACCTGTCTTGAAGGAGAATGCATTTGTCATTTGTAAGAACAGAATATAGTTGAGTTAAGCATAAAGGCCATTGTTTTTTTTCAACAGCATAGACTGAAAATGTTGAAAGTCTTATATAGTTAATTCTAATAAGATGCCAAACCCTTGAATTTTTGTTTTTCAGATAACAGTAAACAAGACACTAAATTAAAATTATGTTTCAAATAATTCTTCTACAATTGTGGCAGGGGAGTGGAAGGAACGAAGGACCTCTTTTGGATCAGTCCGTTGCTTTTGAAACAGTGAAAGAAAACAATTGAAAGAAAATAGTAGCCTTTAGATCTTAGAAATCAATGTCCTTAATTTCTTTGTATTTACTAGGGAATGGACAAACAATATTTTTAATTTCAAAACTTTCCTAAAAGTTTCCTAATGACAAAATGCTACAAAGAAAATCCATACTATGCTGACTGCATTGTCAATAGTAATAAAAATGTTTCTCTTGATCATAGTGAAAGTGGGCTAGATATCTTAGTGTGTCTGCATACAAGTTGCCAGCTAAGTGTATTTTTTCTGAGACCTGTCAAAACCTAACATGACAGTATGTTCCTTCTGCGTGAGATGAAACAGCTACGCTGCCAGTAAGAATATGTCAACACAGTAAAATTTAGCCTCTCTGAAAGTGGGCAGCTGATGATTGCAGCCTGATTGTAACACCCAGGAACATTACTGTCAACACTACTACCTCAGATCAGAGAAGAAACACAAAGGTGTGTCAAGCTGAATAATCATTTAAACAATTTTGAAATGCAGACAGTAGATTTCCCCCGCTTGAAAGACAAATTGCATGTCAACATATCACTAAGTGCTAAAATTCTATGCTATGGCAGCTCATGTTCCTTTACCTGCTAATTCAGGTCCTGTAAAACAAATTTCTACCCTGAAAATTTTGATTCTTACTTCTTGCATGTAAGAATCAAAATTTATCAGAGATTTGTCTTTATCAGAGATTTGGAGATGCGTCTCTTGACTGGAATTAAAAACATAGCCAGCTCCTGAGGCTGATCTGTCATGGCTGTCCATCTGCTGTGGCAACATCAATTCTTCTATATGTCCATTAGCTGATGTGTCTTTGGAGGAAGGCAGCGAGTGTGTTTTGATTGTTGCTCTTTTTATTACTAATCTACTTTAAATTAGAAATTTATCTAAGAAGCAAAGACTTCTGGAGGAGATTTAAAATGACATTGTTCATGTTTCTTTCCTAAGGAGATAATCATGATGCACTTCTGTAACAGTTTTCCTTTGAGAGTTTTGAGATGATGAACAACATTCCTTATAGAGAGATTTCTGTTTCTTTAAACAAATTGATAAATAAACTTCTGAGCCAAATTCTCCTCCATAATTCGCTTTAGCAAAAGTCAGTTTAACTCTGTTTCCTTTAGTGACAGAAAGAGGACTCCATTCTCCTATCTGGTGAGAGTGAGCCTAATTGACTTCAGTGGAAGTATTCCTGATTTTCACTAGCGAGAGGAGGAAACAGGATCTGCTGGATTCTCCATATGATTGACATCACCTGACTATTTGGTCCTAGATGTCTACTTTTGATTTAATTACTGGTATCCCAACATGTTGTGGTAGGTTTAGGAACATTTCCTTTCTCATCTCTTTCACTCCTTTCAGGGTAGGAGAAGACTCAGACAATTGATACGCTGCCCATTTTGGAATAAACTTTGAATTTCCTTAAATTTCTTGTTTCCTATGTTCTCTGACCTTTGCATATCAATATTGTTGTTATTTTTACTTCTTTTTTGTTTCAGAACAGCTCCATCAGTTTCCTTACATTGTGTACTACCAAGTTATTTGAATTACAAGCTCCTCTCCCTGCCTTTTTCCACAGTTTAAATTTTGCCAGTTTTGATTAATGGTAAATTGTTACCTATCTACTTAATCAACGACCATCACCAAATGCAAACATTCTCTTATCACAAAAGCTATCCCTGTGTCCTGTGAATCCAGGATATTCCTCTCTACACCAATATTTATTGAGTACACTTCTGTACTAGCGGTTGCCTTTGCTGGCAACCAGCCTTTCAGCCTTTCTTCATAAGACTAATCTGTATTTACTTAGCTTGTTAATGAGAATATTGTGAAAGACTGTTATAAGCCTTGCTAAAATCATGGTGTATCATATCCACTCCCCTCCCTTCCCTACCCCATCCACAGAGCTTGTCATCCCATCATAGAAGGAAATTAAGTTGGTCAGGCATGACTTGCTCTTGGGGAAATCCATGCTGGCTATTTCTGATCACCTTGTTCATCTCTAGGTCCTTCACAATAGATTCCTGGGTTATTTTTCCTATTCTTGGTACTGATTATTGATGTATCAGAATTTTCTTTGCCATTGCTGTGTATGCCCTCATGAACTATAATCTATGAGACATTTATAAGATTCTTAAATTGAGCTGTCATCCTTATAATTTATCCTAATACTTGGGAGACAGCATACCACCTGGACTTTTAACTAGATCATAAATGTCTTGATCTTGGATCCCAACTTCTGGAACTTTACTTATGATTACTTCCCACTGCTTTCATTTAGCAATATGACATTGTTTGCTTTATGATTAATAGCTAAGCTGCTGACCTCCTTTGCTCTGTTATAGGAACTTTTTTCCTAGCAAAGCTGGGTGAGAGCATTCTCTTACTTCTCTCACTTGGTGTTCAAGCTGCTGCACAGTGCAAGATTCACAGGGCCAGGAAATGTGAAAGAACAAGAGAGGAAAGACACTCATTTGGACAGGAGGGGGAGGGGAACTCCTGGTTCTGGCCCTTGTTCCTGGGACTGAGTCTATATTTTGCATTATGCAGTTATTTCACAAGATTCAGAAACAGGGAGCTTAAACCAGGGCCCAGGAATCCCCTCTTCTTTGTAAGGACCCTCATAAAAAGCTATGTACTCTGGCCCCATGAATTTTTAACACTTTTTGGCAAAGTGGTACAGCTTCAATGGGAGGCATGAAGAGTGCCTCCTTCAGCCTAGTCTAGAGTGCCAACTTCAGACATTCTCTTGGGAGATCAGATAGGTAGGCTTGAATCTGCTCAGGCTAAGTTCAAGTCTCTTATTTTCTTGGGTAAGTGTTCTAACCTAAAAGCTGAGACTAAACCTATGCTGTGCAAGACATACAGTATAGCTAAATTTATTCAGTACTGTGCGCTGGTTAATTTGCTTGGGCACAGCTTCACATTAACACAGTTTCTGGTTCCAGAGCTAGCTCTGGTATCACTATATAGTGCTGTCTTGCACTATGTAGCTTGACTCTCAGGTTGGATCCAGACGTGCAGGCATGTGTGGTTTGTGGCATGGCAAACCTTTTTGTGTGACTAACCGCATGACTTGCACATTAATTAGTGTGTAGTGCTGCTAATTGTCAGTGCTGGGGCAAAATTTGCTACTAGGATTTCCTGGTAGCAAAAAAAATAACTGGAAAAAAGTGGCACAAACCATACCAAAGTGGTGAGTGCCGGTACAAACACAGAGACAAATGTGTGTGCTGAGGCACCCTTTACCCCAGCCAGTCACTCCCCAGTTAGCTGGGGCACAGGGTGTCTCAAGATGGGGAAGCAAGCAGCCTTGGGCTGGCTGCTCCCCTGTCTCCTGTGCCTCAGCGCACGGGCTCTATGGAGCAGTTGGCTGGGGCATAGTGTGCCTTGGAGCAGGGGAGCCCCCACACTGAGGCCTGGAGAGACACGGAAGCAGCCAGCCCAGGGCTGCCTGCTCTCCCATCTTGAGATACACTGTGCTTCAGCAGGGCAAGGACCGGCTGGATGGGGTGCAGTGTGCCTCAGCATGGGGACTCTGCAGCATGCCCAGGGCTGCCTGCTCCCCCATCTCCACATGCTGCTCCCTGGCTGGCCAGAGCACAGGGTGCATTAGTGCAGGGGATGGCTAGCCCCTGCTGAGGCACTCTGCCCCAGCCAGCCCTCCACTGCAGCATATGGAGCAGGGGGATAATATGTCCCACTGCAAAGCACGCGGAGAGTGGTGTGCACTGTGGTAAAAAGTAGCAGCACAAATTTGTGCCACTACTATTTGTGCTGCTGCAAAAGTACTTTCCTGTTCATTTGAACCTGGCCTCAGAGTGCAACATGCTCAGAACTAGCATGGGGTATGTCTTATAGGACACTGAAATTTGCCATGCTGAAATCCTGTAAGCCTCAGTTTCACACAAGTGCATAACTTTCAGTTCAGGGAAATGCCTAAACTCAGGAGAGATGTGGGATTTCTAACATGCCTTTTTCTCCAGCATTTGCTACTGGCAGATTTAGACATCTCTCCAGTCAGCAAATGTTATTATTCCTGAGCACTTAACTCCCACCATTGCCTTGTATAGGGAAATTAGCTTTCTAACCTGAGATTGTGATTTCTGCTCTGAGACATGAGTGCCTTTCCTGTTGGATCTAGAACACTCAGAAGGGAGATGCCTAACTCCCAGTGGCTTTCAGTTCAGTGCAAAGCTTAGCACCCACAGCAACTTTCATTCTTCAATGCCAGAGGTGTATATGATAATGCTGTACACTAACCTACACAGTTCCCTTTGTAGAGCTGGGATTCAGTCATTTCCCCACACCTTGGGCACGTTTACATGTACAATTAATACAACTGAATTTACTCTTGTGCAATTTGCACCAGAGTAAACTAATCTGGGCAGAGCGTCTGCATGTGCATTTAATCACACTAGTTTACTCAGCCATTGTATAGTACTTGTGTCTGACGGAACTATCCTATGCTGGAGCAAATTAGTCTGCTGTGCCTTAATAGCTTTGCACATGTAGACAGTTATGCTTTACTGTGGAGCAAATTAGTGTATTCTGCAGTAAAGTGCACATGTAGAGGGGCCCAGGAATCCCCACACAGTTAGGGGCTCACTGGCAGCTGCCCCACAAGTGGGACAGCTCTTGGCCAGCCCCGTGCTGGGTGGGCAGTCCAGCCAGGGGCTTGCTGGCAGCTGCCCCAGAAGTGAAACAGCTTCTGATCAGCCCCCAGCTGGAGCCTTGCTGGCAGCTACCCCAGAAGTGGGACAGCTTCTGGTAAGCCCCCAGATAAGTAGGGAAGCAAAGAGCTCCCCAGTCCTGGTGCTGCCAGCTCCCATCTCCTGTGGGAAGCTGTGAGCTGCGCAATGCCAGGTTTTGGCGGGGAGGACAGAGAGTGACCCTGCCCTGGTACTGATTGGCTCCTGGGTCCTGGGGGGAGCCGAGAGCTGATCCAGTGCCAGGACTGGGGACAGAGAAGTCTCCTGTTCTCCTGCTAATGTGACTGACCAGGAGCAAATCTGCTCCTGGTCAGTATCAATATGAGTAGTACTGCATAGTAGCTAATATGCAGTTAATCTACTATCTGTATTTACAGGTAGTAGAAGATTGCATTAACCTAATTTACTGTGAAGCAGCTGCTGCATGTGGTTACACAGTGATGCCTTACTGTGCAGTACGTTAGTCTACTGTGCAGTAAAGTGTCTTGTGTAGATGTGCCCCCATCATCACATTTTAAACCCTGTCTTTCCTAAATGCAAAATATAAAACAATATTTTCACCATTATCATTATTTTAAGGTATGACAGAAATACCCCATTTAATACAGGCAGTCCTCGACTTACAACATTTCGAGTTACAACGTTTTGCACTTACAACATTTATAAATTGACACTGTTTCAACTTTCTGACATCAGCTTCAACTTTACAACACTTGATCCGATGCAATGCCATGCCAGTGAACAAGTTCACTGTGTTGCCCGTCTCCCTGGAGAACACCTGTCCAAACTTCCTTGGACACTTTCTTTAAGAAAGCAGACAAGATTCCAGAAAAACCTGCAGCCAAGACTCCTGAGAAGACTCCAGTGAAGAACCTTCAAAAAGTCTAACCAAAAGCCCTTGAAAAAGTCCAGCAAAGTCATGTCAAAGAAGCCCTTTCAAATCAATATGATTGCTTCTTACAATATAAATACATTAATGTAGCTATATTACTCATCTATAATTGACTGACTTAATCAAAATTCTGGGTTATTTTTGGTGAAAATAGGGTATTGGGCCTTGGTTCAGGAACCAATCCCCCATTTATAACGTTGTTTCCTATGGGAAAATTGGTTCTGAGTTACAACGTTTTGACTTAAGATGCGGTTTTCAGGAACCAATTGTGTCGTAAGTCTGAGGACTGCTTGTATAAGAACTCCACAAATTCTTAGGCAGACAGACTGCTCAAAATTATCCACACCCACAAATCTGTACTTTGCATATGCATCTGTGGAATTCTGACTGCTTTTAAGTAAGTATTGATTGATTGCTATGGGAACAGGTCTGTTGGCAAGAATTAACACTGGCAGGTTATTTGATGATTATTAGAATGTGAAGAACAGCACAAGTACATGCATTAGGCAGAAAGCTCAGTCCCAAACATATACTGATCCAAATTTTCTCTTCTCTTTTCAATTCTTGGAAGTGATAGTAGGAATTTTGCCATTTAACATGTAAAATGTGATTAGAATAGAATTTACTTTTTGTGAGTAATACAGTTACTGTAGTTACAGTATTTGCTATTCAAATGATTCAAAGCAAGTGAAAATACATTTTGAAATGGGCTAAACAGTATGTGGAGGAGTCCTTCTCCAGCTGTATATTCTAGGGAAATGTTTCCTTTTTTTGTCTTGTAGTGTTTTTTTCCCCCTGACTTTGTGGTCCTCAGAGAGATAGTTACAAGTCTTTTCAGGAATTTAAATATTAAAACCATACATTTACATTTTGAAAAGTGTATTTTATTAAGAAAGCAAAGATTGTTTACAAAGAATAACACCAAGTGTTTTCATTTCAAAATGGAATTCAGCATTCCATGGTAACGTCCAATGAAAATGGCATGAAAACTAAAATAACCTATAATTTAAATATGAAAAGGGCTCTTGTACAGGTGTCAATCAAAATCTAATGTAGCAGCTGGCACCCAGGAGAAATGTGGATCCAGGAATGGTCTTTAAAAGAGAATGGCATATGAGCATTTAAATTATCTGTGTAATACTATGACAACATTTTTAGTGCACCTGAGGACAGGGATAGATTCAATAAATAGCTTTCTGCAACCTTTCTGTCCCTCAGTCTTGGAGTAGCTGGGGGTTGCACTTAGGGCAGCCTCATGGTCATTCTAACTTATACCGGCTGCTAGCAGCTGTACAGCACCTTGGGGTCAGCCAAGTTCAGCCAACTCTTATTCCTCAAGGCAGCTGTAAATTTCTACTGAAGAAAAGGCATTGTATTTTTTACCCTCATGTAGCTTGTGGCAGTAAACCTAAGGACCTTAGATTTTCTTAACTCTTTATCAAAAAATGGTGATATTTGAACATTTTATGAGCAGCTCAGTTTAGGAGAACTGACCAAATAACTCTCTATTATCCCCAAATAGAGCTTCTGCTGCCACATGACAGTTTTCAAGAGAATCCCTTTAAACTTTTGGGTTCTAGAGCAATGTGAATGGTAAAAAGCAGTTCCTTATTGAAGAGGCTGTATCTGAGGAATTCCTGGACTACATAATTAAATTTGTACCACTAATTCCATGCCTGAACCTTAGGAGATTTAACAATTTTCAAAGCAAGGAATGCATGCATGGGGATTATAGAACACTTTGAAATCTATCTTAAACAGAAGCTTTGCTCTTGGGACAAAACTTTGAAGAAAATCCCCTGATGACTGCAGCAGAGAATAACAAATGTGCTTTATAGATATTCCTATAAGTCCTCCAAAGGCGGGATTCAAATTCATAGGCTGTCCGAGTGGCTATGGTTCAGTGGTTCAAGTGCATCATGGTGAGTCACCCAATTATTCAGGCATCAAGCTACCCATGAACAGTCTGCATGCAATACAGCACTAGACATGCTGCACATGCAGAACTGGCTTCCTCTAGTTCATCAGGTTGGGTTGAGCCACACCAATGATCAAACTACAACCAAGACTAAATTTTTAAATACAGTATAACCTCATAAATCCGAGTTTTAAAAATCCATAATTCTCAGAAATCTGGCACTTCGACGGCCAGTCCCGGAGTAGCGGTCACTGATCCTGGAGCCGCGGCCGCATATTGAGCGGCAGAGCCAAGTGGTGGCAGCAGCCATGTGCAAGCTTTCCTGTCCATGTCCAGCCAGCTGGGCAGCAACTGGTTGCTGCTGCTCCCCCCTCCGCTCCATGGCTGGGCAGCGACTGGCTGCTGTTACCTCCCCCGCTCCATGTACTTTACTTACATATCAGAAATCCATCATTTTCAAATATCAAGCAGGTGCTTGGTTCCGTGCATGCCGGATTTATGAGGGTATACTGTATTGCTTTTCCAAAGTGACTGTGGATACTGCACACTAGCTGCGTTGATCTCCGAGGAGATTATATTTTGGACTAGGGCCACAGTTAGTGTGTGTGGCTAGAAACGTGGGAGGAGAACCCTATAAGCTGTTGATGTCATGACTATGTTTGTTTTTTGTGGGGAATCTTGGAAACAACCCTGGATTTTGGACCATTGCCACTAGGTTAGCTCTCTTTGAGGCCAAGCAATTTTCAAAGCACGTGAATGTGAAAGCATCAGAAAAATTAGCTGCTAAACTGTAAACAGGTCTCTACATTAAGGATAGTGGTTCTACAGACCCCCCCCATAATTCAGGACCTACCTAAATCATGGTGAGACATAAAGTTTTTTGCAGCCTGCTTATAGTATACAGAACCAATTTCATGGGCATTTTGCAGCGGACCCACCCTTCAGCACTGATTGGGAGAGAGACCTGGGGGGAGGAGGGATGGGGAGGCAGGTGTCATCTTGATTGCTGGATGCCTTTCTTGTGGCCCCGCCCCTCAGCACTGATTGGCGGAGAAGCCCAGAGGGACAAGGGAGAAGGCACCACTTTGACTGCTGGTTGCCTTTCATGCCACTGTAACCCTCAGTGCTGATTGGTGGAGGGGCCCCAGTGTGGGGAGGAGGGACAGGGATGCAGCCACCATCTTGTCTGCTACCCTTTGTGCTGCTCCATCAGTTGGTGCCTTTGCCTCCTGGCAGTGAATACTGCTAGCTCCCACTGGGGAGCCAGCATTTTATTTTTATAAAGTTTTCTTTCCTTGTTGATTTTGTGGATTTTTGTGGACAATCACAGATTTTGCAGTTTCCATGAAATCCACAAAACCCACAAATTAAGTATGTCCCTACCCATAATATTTCTGGGGCTTATGTTAAAACAGACTTTTCTGAGCTGGTCCATCAGGCATATGTGTGATTCTTCTATTCTAGGAAGCAGAATAGATACTGCTGGCTGTGTACATAAGGGTTTTCCCTTTTATTCCCACCTATCAATACTATTGTTATTTCTGAAATGATTGTTTTGCTTTGGTTATTGTCTTTGAAGAAAAAGATGGCTACATATATCAGCTAGCAACAAAAATAATACATGTAAGAAGGGTTTAGATGGGAATGAGACTATTTAGGACACAGGCAGCCAATTATTTCAAGTGGAGGGCCACTTATTGAGTTTTGGCAAGCTGACAAGGACTGCATGGGTAGCTCTGCCCTTTGACAGATGTCCTGCCCTCTGGCTGCCATCTTGGGACTGGAAGTCCCACCCCTAACCTCTGACCTTTGCCACTGGAAGTCCCTTCCCTTGCCCCTGGAAGTACTCCTTTGGGGAAGAGGGTTTGCTATCTTAGAATCAGAAGAAAAACCAAATTAAGTACTAAAAATCAAATCCCCATGATAATATATTTTAATATAATAAAAAAAAATTGTCCTGATTTGTGTGTGTTTGTGCTGTATATGTAGAAGTGATTGCCTAATAGCTCAAAATGTAGTCGTACTCTTGTATAGTGTGTGGGGTGTACAGGGGGTTTGGGGAGTGTGGGTGGGGTTTGTGAGGAGTTGTATGTGTGTGTGGTATTTGTGGGATGTGTGATTGTGTGTGGAGGAGGGTGTGGTTGTGGGGTTTGCAGAAGGGTTTGAGGGTATGTGGGGTGTGAATGGGAGCCCCCGGCATACTCCCCCTGAGCTGGTCAGCACCCGCCTCTGCTCTGCAATAGCCCACAGCCTGAGCATCCTGGTACAATGGCTCAGATCCAACTTTGGGGGAGGTTACCTGGGCTTCCAGCACTCTATGCCATGTCCCCACCAGTGCTACCCCCAGTGGCCTCAATTGCACCCCCGTGCTGCCCCCCAGGCTGATCAGGCATGTTTCAGACAGCCCCTGGATTCCTGGCAGCTGCAGGAGCCCTTGGAATACAAAAGTGGCCGTCGGCCACATCCTGCTCCTGGAGGAGCCTCCCTGCCTGTCCTGGGCCAGAGGGCGAGCTGCCAGCAGGCTGCTGGACCCCTGGTGTGCAGGGGACCTGGGCCTTCCCGCCCCAGGTGGTGCCTCCCCCTGGGGCTGACTGTGGGAGGGCAGCCGGGCCCTTGCTGCCCTAAGCCTCGTGGCTCCTTTTGCACCCCTTTGCTGCCAGGAGGCTGGGGGCCACCAGGGTATGGTATGTTTGGCCCTGGGAGCAGTGCAGGGGCATGCCCAGGGCTGCTGGGGGCAGCACAAGCTGACAGGGACGCAGTTCTGTCCAACCCTGGGGGCAGCACAGGGGAAGCCCCGGGGCCACTGGGGATGGCATGAGTTGGCAGAGATGTGGCAGGTGGTGCTGAAAGCCCAGGGAGGTGGCATGGAAGTTAGATTGCCCACCTGAGGCTTGGGGTGGCAATGGCCCAGCTGCCCCTCCACACAGGAGATCCCAATGGGTGCTGCCACCCTAGGGGGAAGGCTTGGCCCTACCCAAAGTGCAGGGGCCCAGTGGCCTGTCAGTAGCTCATCGCCTGGCCCCAGGACAAGCGGGGAGGCTTTGCCAAGAGCAGGATTGGGCCTGTGACCGCTTTTGTGCTCCAGAGGCTGGTGCAGCCTCCCTGGGCTTCCAGTGCACCTGGCTGGGTCCCTGCTGGCTTGTGCCATCCCCCAGCAGCCCCAGGCACCCCCTGCACTGGCTCCAGGGCTGGGCAGGAGCTTCCCCGGTGGCCCCCGGGCTCCTGGTGGCTGCAGGAACCTCTGGAGCACAAAAGCAGCTGCAGGCCCAATCCTGCTCCTGGTGGAGCCTCTTTGTTTGTCCCAGGGCTGGGAGGTGAGCTGCTGCCAGGTCACTGGGCCCCTGTGATGTGAGGGGGGGGACGGCACCAGGCCTTTCCCCTGGGGCAGTGGTACTTGTTGGGGCCTCCTGTGGAGAAGTGGCAGCTGGGCCTTTGCCACCACAAGCCCTAGGCATGTGATCTAACTTCCACACCACCTCCCCAGGCTTTTAGCACCACATGCTACATCCCTGCTGGTTTATGCCACTCTCAGCAGCCCCAGGCTTCCCCCTCACTGCCCCCAGGGCTGGACAGGTCCTTCCCCACTGTCCCCCAGCTTCCTGGCAGTGGCAGGAGCCATCAGAATGCAAAATCACCTGCGGGCCCAATCCAAGTCTCCACAGGCATCTGGCCTTGGGCCAGGCTGCCAGGAAGGTGGGCACAGTGACAGCTGGGATCCTTTCACCCAGACAGGCGAGTATGGGGTGCTCAGGGTTGGGGCCGTGTGCACTGGTTCCTTCCTATACTGCGACAGTGCAGGGACTGTGCTGGTGCCCTGGGGCCTGTGCCAGCAGTGCCAAGTGGGGTGACAGCAGGGCCCAGAGTGGGGCAAGTGGGGACCCACCCATGCAGCCTTGACCCTATGAGGCCCGTACTCACTCATCTGGGTGAAAGGATCCCAGATGTTGCTGGCTTCCATGTGCCCACTCACTCCCAGCTGTGTGGCTGGATTGCGGGACTCAGCAGGAGCCGGCCTGGCCTGGCATGGCCCCAAGGACTGGGGTGATCGCCCACAGTCCTCCCCAGTCTCCTTGTTTCCCTGCTCTTAACTGTATTTTCAGTGCCGGTGCAGGCATGAACAGCACCACAATCCCAGGCCAGAAGCCTCTGCTAGGCAGGGGTTTCTGGCTGGCAGGGCGGGTCCAGGGCTGGGGGGGCCTTGCTGTTCCAGGGTCCTGCCATGGCTTCCCCTGGGTCCTAATGCCCCTGGGGACAGAAAAATATAAATTAACATTTTTTTTTTATGGGCCCCGTAAAATAGGCTGGGGCTGGATAAAATAGCCAGGGGGCAGATAAATATGAATTTAAAAAAATGTTTTATGGGCCCCATGGGATGGATAAAATAGCCTGGCGGGTCAGATGCGGCCTGCGGGCTGTATTTGGCCCACCTCTGATTTAGGACTATTTCATTTTGCATGAAGGTGTTTCTGAATGTGTAAGAAATGAAGATGATTGAGGTATTTAAACAAGCTAAAGATTATTATAAAATTTAACTTGATCTATATGAGGGACCATTAATGGTACAGGAACTCATTTTAAAATTACTCTTCTTTTAAGTAGTGTTTTTTTCACTTGGGGTGGGGATTAGATGTGATTGCTTTCTGATCTAAGTTGGAAGAGTGCAACAGTACTCAAATATTTAAGCAAATGTTGAATTGCTGTATTGAGTTTTAATAACGTTACCTATCATATGTACTTATATAGTCTCCTGCCATTGTAACAGCTGTTTTACAATCTTAAATACTGTGAAGCAGGGAAATACTATTATCCCTGTTTTATGGATGGGCTGTTGAGGCCCAGATTTTTACCTACTTAGAACCTCACTTCCACTGATTTCAGGGTACATTAGCCCAGAGGTTAGGCAGCTTGGGTATCTCATATAGGGTATATCTTTGCTACATAAGGTGGGCTAAGTCAGTGGTTATCAAGCTTTATAGATTCAGAGCACCCTCCAGAACTTTTTTTTGATTTGGTGGCACCCTGGTTGAGAATCATAGTTGTGCTGCCACAGCTTAGTGCTTCTCAACTGGGGTGATGCAGAATTGTCCTTCCACCTTGTTGTAACAGAGAGCTGAAGGCTCCTGTTACTTTAAGGGTGAAGGAGCAGCTGAGAGCGCCTCAGGTGGGGAAAGCTGTTCATTATGAGCTGCCTGAGAGGAGGTACTCTGGGAGTCACCTGATGCAAGGACTTACCACAGAATTAGCTGTGCTATAGTATCACCATGGACTAGAGCCTTGCATGGGACAGAAAAGACCAGCAACAGGTAAATTACCCTGAGCAAACAATCAGGGAACATCTGCAGCAGCTTAGGCATCTTAGCAGTAGGGGGCAGGGCCAGGGAGGTATATAAATGAAGTCCTGAGCAAGGAGGGTTAGTGTGGCCCTGGAAGTTGTTGATGTAAGAGCTTCAGTGTAAGGGGAATACAGAAGCTCTTCTAGCTGGCATGGGGCTATTTTGAAGAAGGAGAATAGACAGCTGATGCCCTACAGGGGAATATTATCTGGGGTAAGGGGAAGCCTTGTTATGTGGGCAGGTAGCCATTGTTTATGTTTGGTCCCAAAGGCTGTGTCCACGTGAGCAGCAGTGTGTGTACAGCAACACAAGTAGTAGTGGCATAAATCTGTGCTGCTACTTTTCTGCTGCAGTGTATGCCCCTGCTCATACGGTTTGCATCGGGACATGTCCCATTGCTTCATGTGCTGCAGTGGGGGCTGGCTGGGCACAGGGTGCCTCAGTGTGGGGCTACTCAGCAGGCAACCCCCCAATGCTGAGGCACCCTGTGCCCCAGACAGCTGGGGAGCAGCAGGTACAGAGAGAGGGGAGTACCCAGCCCAGGTCTGCCTGCTCCCCCATATCTGCATGCTGCAGAGCCCCCCATGCTGAGGCACCCTATGCCCCAGATAGCTGCTCCCTGGTGGGCTGGGGCAAATGTTCTTTGAGAGAGGGGAGCAGGCAGCCCTGGGCAGTCTCTGCATGCCTTAGTGCAGGGGCTCAGCTGCAGAGCCTCTGTCTCCAGGCATACTGCACCCCTGCCAGCCATGGAGCAGCTAGCTAGTGTTCCTCAAGATGGGGGAGTGGGCCCAGGAAACTGTCTGTTCCCTTGTCTTGAGGCACCCTGCACCCCAACCACTTAGGGAGCAGCTGGCTGGGGTGCCTCAGCATGGGGGCTCCACAGCATGGAGGCCAGGGAGCAGGAAGCCCTGGGCTGCCTGCTCCCCCATCTCCACATTTGTCCTGGCACACTGCACTCTGATGTGCTTTGTGCTGATGCTTTTTTTTTTTTTTTTTTTTTTACTTCTGAAAAGTCTTGGTAGCAAATTTTGCCCCAGCGCTGCAAATTAGCAGTGCAGGGCACAGTTTAATGTGCAGTTTGTGGCATGGCAAACCTCTTTGCTGCACTACAAACTGCATGTGCCTACACATCTGGATCCATCCAGAGCGGGTGTAGTTTGCTTGCCAGAAGGCTTACTCCTGGGTTGCAGCTCCAGCCAGTGGTTTGGGAGTTGCTGAAAGGGGAGTGAGCAGAGGCCACAGTGTAGTACCTGGGGGTTTAATCTACAGCAGGGGACCAGGGGCATGGCTCTGACAGGGGCCTTAATTCAGAGTTTAGGCCCAAGGGGAAGTTTAACGCCCAGAGAGAGAGAGAGAGAAGTCTGAGCTGGAAGAGGGCCAGCATGCCCAGGAAGGGCAGAGCCAGAACCAGGGTGTCTTGTGCAAAAAAAGGACAGAGACAAGGGCTAGGGGGTCCAGGAGCCTAAGCAGTCTCAGCAAGTATATTGCCCAGGATGGGGCAAAGACAAAGCCAGATTCAGGGCCAGTCAAGGGCTAGAACCCAGAAGCCAGGCCAGGTAGTGGACCTAGGCTAAGGGAACCAGCAAGAGAAAAGGGGCTGGGGCTAGGAAGGCTGAGACCCCAACAAGGGTTGAGGTCTGAAGTGGCCTGCTATTGGATTGGGGGCAAGTACCCAACAAAGTCACTAATTAGTAACACTTACAAGGCATGGGCACAGCTGTAGGGGAGCTTGGAGGCTGTGATTAGCTTTTAAGACTAACAAGTGCTCTGGGAGAGCTAGTTGGCATCCAGAGGAACTGGGGCTCATTCTAGGAACCATTAAGCAGCCTCCCTTCCAATCAAACAGTTACATCAAGATGTGGCAGGAAAGTGAGGAAGGGAGGGAACCCTGGAGCTGGATCAGTGTTCCAGCCACCCCCGGAGCCTGAGCCTGAACCTGATTACACTTGTGGACAACCAGAGATAGCAGGCACGAGCACCTTCTTAGCCCAGCCTCCCATGCTCCTCCCAGAAACCTGCTTTATATGCCTCATCTTCTGGAGTATGGGGGGGGGAGGGGTTCAGACTGGGCAGGGCTGAGCCAGGCTTATCTGGCTGTGAACAAGATGTGCAGGGCAGATTCACTTGGCAGCACAGCACCCCTGAAAGGGTCTTGTAGCACCTTGGGGTGCTACTGAACCCCTGTTGGTAAACACTTAGAGCAATGATTCTCAAAGTGAGGAAAAATTATACAGTTGTGCCATAAAGTGTACAGCAAGAAATAAAGAGCTGTCATAAAATTGTTCCAGGAACAAAAGACCTGTAGTTGAAACCCCAGACTTCAAAATATTTTAATCTTCATACCTGGGTTAACCTATGTACAATATACCCACTTTTAAAAACAGTCTGTTTATAATAAATGCCCATTTTTAACAATTCCTACAGCAGGAACTGATTATTATTATTTTTCTAGTTGTTACAATGCAGTAAATTTACTAACTACTGTGGTGAATCCCTTCTTCTAATGACCTTTTTCTCCTGGTCCCATGAGGATTCATTATAATAAGCTTGAACTGTATTTCTAAAGAGTTTATGATCTGCCTGCATCACTTCTAGATGCATTGCTAATGTGGGCAAGGATTTGGGTGGTTTTTTTCCCCCAGTAACAGTGATTTAAATTAGAAATGGCCTGGAAGGGGAATGTCCAGACTCAGATTAGGTTTAGACTAAAGTTCAAGGCCTGGGTTTATAATCAGATTCAACACTTGGATAAAATGGTGCTGAAAATAGGAGAGCTGTCCAGGCCCATTATTGCCCCCCAAAAATCTTGATATTGGCTGATTAGGTAATATTTTCACTGTCTTGAATAGTAGAAATTCCTTAAGATCAGCTGTGGTACAAAATTCAGTTGTTGCCTAACTGGAAAATACTGCTGGAATCCCAGCAATCAGGCTAATACCACAGAAAATAGGTGTAGTTGACCAGGTGCATGGGATGATCAAGTTTTCTGGGGGATGTACTGATTTTGGTTATTACCTTTGCCTATTACCTGTTGTAAA
Organism: Alligator sinensis; assembly: GCF_000455745.1. Lineage (NCBI taxonomy): Eukaryota > Metazoa > Chordata > Crocodylia > Alligatoridae > Alligator > Alligator sinensis. Next base: position 1,601,169 of record NW_005841848.1, on the reverse strand, counting down.
AGAAAACAAATAGCTTGGTAGGACTGCAGTGTAAATTTCTACACTTATCTTAGGGGTGAAATTCTGAAATCTGAAGTTGAATGCACACTATAAAAGCAGAATAAATTTAGCTCAGGGGTGGGAAACTATGGGCTGGAGGGCCACTTAAGGAGTTTTGGTGAGCTGTTGTGGCATCTGGGAGTGGGACAGAAACATGGGGGTGGGGCTGGGATCAGGATAATGGGGCTGTGACAGCACGGGGCTGGAGCCCAGGGCATAGCCACAATCCACTCCCCACATGTCCCTGTGATGGGCCCCAGTTCCTTAGTAGGGGCATGCAGGGAGCAGATTGCAGGTCTGCCCTGGGCCTCACCCCCATGCTGTCATTGCCCTGTTATCCCTATCCTGACCTCAGCCCTGGCCCTTGCCTCGCTTGCCTGTCCCACTTCCAGACGCCATTTCCTGCCCACCTGCAGTCCCATCCCATGTACCTGGCTAGGCAAGCCCTGCCTGAGCAGGTCCTGGCTGGTATCCACGCAGACCCTGCCCACCCACTCTATCTGGCACCCCTGGCAGTAGGTGTGGGGCGGAGGGGTGGAGGTGCTCGGGCATAGGGCTTGAGTCTAGCAGACACTGGGGCTTCTGGGACATGAGTTTGGCTGTTGCCTCAGCCCCTCTGTGCACCTTGGGGTGGTGGGACCAGCTGTGTGCGCCATGGCCCGGACTGCCCCCTATGCCTAGGCCAGGTGCGGTCGAGGGACTTGCCACAGGATGGACAAAATCTCTTGACAGGCTGGATTTGGCCCATGGGCTGTGTTTTGCCCACCCCTGATTTACCATGTAGCCTTTAACTCAGGGGTCAGCAACCCCTGGCACACATGCCAGAGCATGGCGTATGAAGCTATTTTGCTTGGCACTGTACAGCTGGCCCAAGCTCTGGGAAGGCCCTTGCTCTCAGCAGGTGGTGGGGAGGTTGCAAGCAGCTACACCGGGGTCTGTGGAGACCCAGCTCAGCTTGTTGCTGGCAGTGTGTGTACACACGTCTTAGAGCAAAAGGCAGGGAAGGGCTGAGACTGTTCTGCCACAACAAGGATTGGACCCCTCATGGTTCCCCCACCACTTGCCCCTGGCACACCAACATCTTACCAGTTGAGGTTGTAGGGCTTTTTGTCATTCTGCCCCAAAATGTTGCCAACCCCTGCATTAACTCATGCATTCAGTCTAGGAAATCAAATATGAGCTTATGCCCTTTGGAAATCTGAAGGATTTGGGATTCAGAATTTTAGTTTGTCTTTAGTTTAAAAGAATCATAGAACTTCTCTGAATATGTTGTCTATGATATAATACAAGGATTTAACTATTGTCAGGATTTCTGTAGATGTAACTAACAGATGCCAAATTAGTACTTGAGATACAGAAAGCAGCCCCTTTTTGACTTTGATGGACTTATAGCTATCTAACTGAGAGTAAAAACAGGGCAAAAGGATTGCAAAGAGCTCACTATGAAACTCCTTCTTCTGACCTCTTAAACTGAGAGTTTGATTCTACTGTTGCATACTAAATAATTGCCACATGCCACAAAACCCATTATTATACCCCCCTGCATATGAGGCTAGAAATAAGCCCAATGTTTCTGTTTCAAATGATGGAACACGGATGCTAATTAGCAATGCACTTATTCTAACACCAGATAAATCACTTTTGCAAAGTGCTTGCATATATGTAACATATATATATATATATATTTAGCTTTTTGTAGCCATATTATCTATAGTTCAGACCAAGGATTATTAATTGAAACTGTAAAATAATGTGTGTATGTAGATGACGTGTGTAATTAAAGTAGGCATCTCTGGTTGCCATAGCAAAAGCAACCTGAAATATAGTCACTGAGAAAACCATAGTGAGGATCTACACAGTCTATAACCTAATAATTTCGATATATGAGTTTAAAACCACAATTGTATAAGATGTATCCATATCCAGCATGGTTCTAGTATTTTAGACTCACCAGAAAAGGTAGCTGTTCCTATTCTTGCATTTGAAAATATGGCTTTTTATAGCTATTACAATTATTTCACATTATTTAATAAAATTATTTAAGAAAACATTGATTTAAAAAAATCTCACAAGTTGATAGTTTTGCAAAAAGGACCTAGATCATAAATCAGGGAGTGGAGAGTAATTGTCATGATGACAAATGTTGCTACATTACCATGAGCAAAATGTAAACAATGAAAAATAATTCTTCTATAAAAATATGTAGAGAACTCCTGCAGGGCTGCTATAACTTATACTGTGTCAGTATTTTAAGAATTGTTAATCTGTATTAAAAAACTGAAACAAAATTGGCAGAAATTTGCTTTGCCAAGATTTTTGGCTATCCTGTAATTTAAAGTCAGATTAGTTTTTTTTTAACTATTACAATTCTCCAGACTGGTCACATCCTCAGCTATGATCAATCAGTATCACTGTACCAGTGATTCTCACCCAGGGTGCCATAGAAATTGTATGACTTGCAAACTCTGCTAGGTGTGCATAAAATAATCCTTGCTAGGGATTCACAAAATAAACCCAGAGATTTCAAATGGGAATCCATAGTGTTCTTCATAACAGGAACATTGCTTTAATTTTCTATAGAAAAAAATGAGTGAAAACTAAGATCTGAAATTTTCTGAGGGGTGGCTTGTGTCTGAAAAGGTAGAAACCCACTGAGCTATGTCTGTTTACATCAACTAAAAATCTAACCCTATTAATCTGAACATAAATTAAAGCCTCTAGACTAAACCTATTCTGCTGGGGCAGTGTGTGTATGCGTATTTCCATTTACTCTTCAGTATTTCATCCTGAAGAGGAAGTCACAAGGTTTATGCTACTCTCCTCCCTGGCTCTTGCCAAGAGATGCAGCAATATTTTGTAGCAAAGGCTGCTCAGTTAATAAACTGACCAGCTCCTCCTGTATAATCCTTGCTACCCATATTCCTAGCCAACTACACCTGTTTCTGGACATCCCTGGTCAGTTGTAGGCCACTGGGGGAGGGGCAAATTTTCTGTGATGCAACGGGTCTCTGCAATCTGGAGCAGGAGCTCTGAGTTTTACTGGCAGAAGCTGGGAAGGGTTCTTTCTCTAGATAATACATTTTAAAATGCAGAATTACTGCACTAAAAAACTGGTTACACTCAATGTGAATTAATAATTTTCTCCAGAAAGTGTGATTGGGACTTTTAGTAGGTTGATTTACAGTGCAACTGCAGATTTTTCAGTGTAAGGTTCCCTAAGTAAAGCCTGAATAGCATGGAATAACTTTGAATTGTGTCAATGACCGATGGATTAAAGATTCCCCAGGTACAGTGTATAAAGTGACACGACTGACCTCAATGGTTCCTTTAAAGCTGTTCTGGTTTATTGTGTCAGTGATCCACAGATAATAGGCCTCTGGAGGGACTTCAGAACCATGCGTTTGAATTCACAGTGCAGAAAGGATGCTCTGAATTGCCATGTCTAGGCAAAATTCAGCACACTGAGGTGTGTTGAAAATTTTGAAGCAGTGTCTCATAGACTTCTGTTGAATTTATAATGACTCAAAAGGAGAAACATTAAAAAAGATGCAATAATTCTCAACGTAACCCCATAACAATCCTGGATTTTTTGATAATTTAACAGCCAGCCTGAGTCTTAGCTTCAGTTACAATTTAGATACAGAAGAAAAAAAAGTGTGATTTTTACGTATTTTAAAAGTGACAATATCCTTACCCTATTATGCTGCCTTTTTCCATATGCACCAATCGCAATTTCTGAAGTCAGCTGTGAGCAACCTCCTGTAAGTATCAACCATGCACCATGTCTGCTTGGTGAAAACATGTTGGAGGTCATTCTTGGCAGCTGCGCCTCAGCTCTGGAACTCCCTCCCTGACGAGGCCTGAACGTTTTCTGAAAGCACTGTAAGATCTTTCTTTTTGGGCAGGTATTTAGCAAGCAAAGCTAAGCTGGAATATTATTTAGGTTTGGGTTTATATTTTATTTTAATATTCTAGTCACTTTCATAAGTTCCTTTGGGGTTTTTTTTGTGTAAGCTTCCCTGAGCCTTTGTTGGAAGGGGTGGCACATAAATCTAATACATAAATGCATTTCAGGCTTACTGCAGATACATGGTACAATATGACTGTGTCCTGTTTTCATTCACATACAATATTGAACAAGAACTTAAATTATGAGCAATAACTATTCCTTCTAAATTTCTTAGCTGTCCTAGGCAAACCTAGACATACTGGTGAATGTACAATATGTTCTAATTTTTAAATTAGTTTTTAACTTATTGATGCATTTGCTTTGTGCTTAAAAAAGGGGAAATATCCAACATTAACTGGAACAGTTTAATGTTGTAACCTGGGTACACCCAAGGGTGTGCCCTATTCTCAATTGAATGGAATGGGTAGGTAGGAGAGGGTGCTGTGAGAGGGATCCCAGAATTGCGAGCAGATCCCTCTTTCCCCTATAGAGTTTGCCCAAGCCCAAAGTTCTTAACTATATACAATTTATTAAGTTATAATATACATAAACATAAAACTAAATATCGTATACAGATATATTTACACAGAGAACACTAACCAATAACCAAGGTCAACCCCTAAATAACTCTATTTACAACATCACAATACAACATTTCAATTACAAAATATAAGGCACAAACAAGAACAATCTTAATAACACCTATTCCTTAATATAGGCCCTGACCCATGGCAAGAGAGTCCTCCTTCCAATGGGGTCCCTTGGGGGTGTCTAGGAAGCACCAGGGGCCCCTCCCCTCAGGGCCTTGACTAGGCAGAGGGCTGCTCACCCAGCCCCTTCTCTGGGTTTGCCCGCCCCAAATGAGTTTCCCCTGTGGGACCCAAGGGCCCAATGGCTCACGCTCCCTCAGGTGGTGGTGGTCAGGGTGCACCTTTATGGGGTCTCCTCTGCTGGAGTACCTCTCTAGGCCTCTCCTGTGCTGCTGGGCTCCCCCCCACCCCATGCCCTGCTCTAGGCACTGAGGGCTCAGCTCCTCTCAGCTGCTGTACCACTGCTGCTGGCTCCTGGGTGCTGGGCCTCACGCTGCAGCACTACCATTTCCTCGTGCCCTGGCTTGGCACTGAGAGCTCTTTTAGCACAGGCTGGGCCCTTCAGGCTCTGGCTGCCCATCCTCACACCAGGTGGCTAACCCAAGCAGCCTCCGCTGCTCCCTGGCTCCCAAGGCTTGGGCCCATGCACTGCCCTGCTCACCGTGGGACCTGGCTGCTTGCCGGGAGATGGGGCCTGAGCCACCTCACTGCAGCCCCAAGGCCTTTGCCCTGTGCACTGCCCCACGCACTTTGGTCCGCTGGTCCTGCCGGGGTTGCAGGCTCAAGCCGCCGCTTGCGGCTCCCAAAGCCTGGGCTCCACGCATCGAACTGCGCGCTGTGATGAATGGGCTCGAGCAATCTCACACCACTCCAAGGGCCAGGTCTCTGTGCACCGTTCCCGTGTGCTGTCAACAGCCCAAGCGGTCTCACACTGCTCCCAAGGCTGCTTCTTCAGTGACAGCTTCAGGAGTCTTGGGCCTATGGGACTGAGGAGAGCTCCCCAGCTTTACTTGGCTCTGCTTTTCTTGAGTCCCTCGCTGCATCTCCCCTCATGCTGGGCACGCAGCTCCTTTTATACGCTCCAGGGCTCCGCCCCTTAAGTCTTCCAGACCTGACAGTTTATAGTCTTCAATCAGGTCCAGGGGAGCTCTTCTCCTCCTCCCCTCAGGAAAGGGGCGTGACTTTATTTCTCCTGCTGCCGCCTGATTGGTGGATGGGCTTCATCAATCAAAACAGTAGGATCTCAAGCCTGGGACTCAACCCAAGCTCTGAAAGGTGAGCCTGCTACATGTAATTAAACCAGGGAAATATATAGCTTGGAAAACCAAACAAATCCTTTCAGTAATGGAACTTACTACCTCTCACTGAAGAATATATATTACAGAGAGAACTTTTTCCCTTGGTCAGTCCTAGAATTTACCAAAATTGCAAGCCAGGTAATATTACAGAAATGCTTCTTCTTTCATGCTATGTTTAGCTCCTAGTATAAGAAAAAAAATCAATAATAATTGAATTATTTAAAACAAGTTAAATGAAAGCAAATATATTTATTAATTATGGTATCTTCCTCATTATTTTTCTTAAAGTTGGCTTTATTGTGCCTAAATCTTAGGATGATGAAAAGAAGGGTCAGATTTTCTGCTGCTTAAGGTAAATATTTATGTGGATCATTACATGCATCCACCAGCTTCTGTGCCTTCTCAAATGTGGCTCTTAAATCTATCTATGAGAACATTTTGGGGATTCACAGATGATCAGTCAGTATCTAACTTCGTATGTGAAGCGTATTTATTCCAAGTGTCTACTTATGACTTTAAATTAGCTTGCTATTGTCTTTGTAACAGGTTTGGTAATTCTGAAATGTCTTTGCTGAAACTTTAAGATCCAAATAGATAATCTGAAAGATACTTATACAGATTTTACTCTTATATTAAGAAATGCACAAAGTAGGGTGCTCTTCAAATAATAAGGTATAGTGCTGTTACTATGTAGTTTGTCACTGGTACATACTGGACAGCATGAGGTTGGATTGCTATTTTTTGTGAAGCTAACGAAGTGGGTGCGCCTACATGTGCACCCTTACTGCTCAGTAACCGCCATTACTATGCAGTCCTGGCCACACATGGGTCGTTTCCAACCCTACTGTGTAGTAGCACTGAGCTACTGCACTCATTGTTACTGCACAGTAACATCAGCGTCATGGTTCATGCTTGTGGCTGGCTAGTAGGGGGTGCTCCTGTGCTGAGCCACCCACTTCACTGTGCCCAACCACCTTCCAGGCTCTGAGTGCTTCCCTGGGGGTGCCTCACGTCTGGCCAACCCCTTTCCTGGAGCACACCTGCTAGCCTGGGGGTAACACTGCCACCACCCAGGGTCTGGAGTGATCCTCTGGGAAACACAGGCCTAGTAGCCCTTGAGGGTACTCAACTCACTTCAAGAACCTGGGGTGCTTCCCTCAGTCTGCAGCACAAATAGTGGTCACCCTTAGTCAGCCAAACCAAGGGGACCACAAGGTATAATCTAGACCCAGTTCCAATAAGTCTCCCATGCTAGATACAAAGGAGAACTTTATTGGTTACAAGGAGTAGGTTTGGAATAGGGTATAGGGTTGAGCAATATCAGAGAAATCCCATAGAGTAAATTGGCATGGCTGGGTAGCATTTGATCACACTTCTGAGTTACTGCAAGCTATATATCTAGTTAGATCTCGGGTAGTTTATGCACAAGTATCATCCAGAGGCAGGTGGAGATTGCCTCTGGAGGCAGGCAGTTTATTGACCATGAGTTTCAAGAGAGAGAGCATGTTTCAGATGGTTCAGCTTCTCTCTCTGAGTTTTCATCATGGCTACTGCCCCTCCTCCTGGGCAGTCCTTAAATTATATAGACCTATGACCTCATTTACCTGGTCCAATGGAGGCCAGCAACTGTTGGCTGCCAGCCAACCAATTTGAAGTGCATCACTGGTTGCCGGGTAGACTGGCATTGCTCAGAACAATAGGGAGCCCAAGCCCCTCACCCAGGTATATGATGCCAGTCACGTAGGCAGAGGGAGCAGGTTTCCCCCTCCCTCAGGAATGTATCCAACTCAGGTTACCCAAAGAGATGGGATGTCTGCCCTCTGTAGGGACCATGTTAACCAAATTGTCACATAGTAGAGTTTTTGGGGAGAGACAGAGGTGGCATTTTGCTACAATGCCCATCAATGTTACATCACCATAGCATCTCATGTAGATGCACCTTGTGAAAGGCGCCTTTCCTTTTGGCCTGTGGTAGCATAACCCTAAAGCTGTTTCATGACACTAGGACCTGTTTAAATGAGGTATGGGGAAAGGTTCCATAGGAATGCATGCCACATGCCCCAAATTCTATTTTTTTTCATTGCATGAGCAATTTCTGTTGTTAAGTTAACCAGCAGTGTAACTAGTGAAGACTGTGCCCAGGACAGTTTTCCCTTTTGGTTCTCCATGTACATTCTGGTTCTGGAGCAGCAAGCAGTGGTGGGATAGCAATGTAAGTCACAGAAACATGCAGAACACTTTGGGAACTGGAAGTCTGTAGAGTAGCAGCAGTGTTCCCTGCAACTGAGGGGAGATTTCCTCTAATATTTTGCCATGGATGCCCATACTGAGCAGGCAAAACAACACCTGAGTTTGGCAGCAAAAAAATGGGTTGAAATCTACCCCCAGCAGTAGCAAATTCCACTGCTACTCTACTAAACTATGATTCCCGCAGTGCCCTGCACTCTGTGACATGCACTACTGTGACACTGCTGTTTGCTGGAGTTGGAAAATGCAGGTAGAGCAGGAGAATGGGAGGGTGAGGCACCTCATGTCCAATCTTGTGCCCTTCCCTCCCCTGGCAGTGCCTGGGGCACATGACTTGCATCCACCCCTCCTTACACTGTTGAGATTAACATTGCATCATAGGAAACAGTTTTATTTCACTTGATACATCACAGAAATACAAAGCTTCAAATGCTGATGCCAATTTTTTCAGTCAGCTTCTTCACAGGTGAAGGTACTTACTATTTTTTGGACCACATTTTACAAAGGATGCCTGTGGTATAGGTTGTTCTAATTCAAATCAAGATTTATGAAGAGCAGAGTCAGAAAATTGGATTATAATTAAAGAAACAATATGTATTACATATGTAGTAGAAACTAAATAGATAGGAATTTTGGAAGGAAAACCTCAGGTGACACAAAAATAAAATCTTACATTTGTAGAAAGTGTATCTTCTTTCTCCCCTCTCTTTTGAGAATCCAGCTTTGCCAAAACCATTGTACCTTCTTTCTCTTCTACACTTCACCCATAATGTTTTCTATACACTTCATGAGGGAAAGGGAGGAGGTTGTTGTACTTACAATTGTAACAGGTATTGGAACAATTGCTGGAATTTACAGAAAATAATTCATATTCATACAAATCCATAACTCCTTGGTGCTAATGAAAACTACGCATCTAACAAGAAAAGGAATAGTTTGAATAGCAATTACACTATCAAACTGATGAAAGAAAATACTTAAGCACTATTCAGGGAGCCTGGAAAGCAGCAGACATGGAGCTCAGGTAAAAGTCCAAAATTGGGATATGCCACAATTGTCTATAAAATGTGCTGGTGAATGAATTACACTGGGAATTACATAGATTGTGAAATGGATGCCACAATGGATGATAAAATCCCAAACTGTGAAGAGAAAAAGTCCTGTAAGTGTTGCACAATCTGTACTGACACTGAAATTAAATTTTCCTTCAGTATTCTGAAAAACAATGGGGATCCTGAACACAAGAAAAAAAAAGTGTATTTGTCCTCATTTCATGGAAAGTTTCATGTAGTGGCAATCAATGCAATATTGGTTATTTAAGAGCTTGTGGTGAGAACAGTGTGCACACATGTGCACACACACACATGACACAACATGACACCTCTGTATAACTAATTCTTCTTTCCTTCATTCCCTGCAAATGACAAGCGATGAATCCAAATTACTTAAAATGTAGAGAATGAACAGATAAAGCAAGCAATATCAAGAGAATATAGCTAATTGTTATTCAGGCTATGATGCTGTTAGCCTTGCAATACATCTTGATTTAGGGTTTTTTTGGTTTTTTTTTTTAACACAATTCTGCATCTTAGGGACCAAAACCTGTAAGCAAATATATGGATGCATAACTTTACTTCCCTGAATAATCACTATTGACTTATTCACGTGTACTTGTAGGATCAGACGTATTGCATCTCACCAAACATTTCATGCATAATATATACAAAATTTTGTGTCCTCACCTTAATGAATGAAGTACATAGTATGATGAAAAAGATTTTTCAAGCAAAATATCTGAATTCTTGCCACAAAATATTATGCATTCCATGTGTGTTGGACTCAATCTAAAGGGATTTGGGGGTGGGGGAGAAGCCACAGAGCAAAATAGTTTTAAGCCTGTTGGGAGTTACTTATTCTCAGACCTTATTTATAGTCATATCTTTCCTTGAAGGGCTTTGTCTGAGGACCAAGAAAACTGGGAAAAAAATTGCAAGTTGAGGCTATATGTAAGAATTTAAAAGGACACCATTAAGATGAAAATCATATTTAAAATAATTTTGCTATGCTAACACTCTCATACATCGTCTAGGAAAACCTTACCACACATGAAATAATTTTTGCTAATCAGATTTACTTTACTTGTATTCTTTCTTTTAGATTGGACAACAAAGCTAACAAGGTTCTTTCAGTTGGTTTTAATGTTCTTGCGATTGCTTCTGTGATTATTGCTAGATTATGCTAAATTTTGCCAAGAGCTAGATTTTTGTCTTTAGGCACAGCCCTAGTCATGGAACAGTATATAGACTGCATCACCACAGTAGCAGCTCTCCAAGGTAATTTGTCACATGGACACTTCTGAGGCACAGTGTATCCACTAGTGGTCTTTTGTTGTAGCATGTGTGTAAAGGACAGATTAAGAAATTACTTCAACACTTAAAAAGGAATGCTCCTTCTGTCCTCACCTCTCACCCCAACACTTGGACCAGTAAACAAGTGATAGGTGGTAGAGTTCTAGCCCAATGATTCTCTGCCTGGGGTGCCATGAGATCCTTTGAAAGCTGCCACTCAATATTAGCTGTTAGGGGTGCAAATGCTTATATATGATTTGCAAGAAAAGCCCAGAGGGCACATCCAGATGGGTAGGAACATGTGCTTTGCAGCACGCGGCCCACTGAAAATGTTCTGCAGTGCAGAGCCAAAATTAGATGCTTAGAAATCCTGGTACGGTATCTAAAAAAAATGCCTTAAAAAAAAAAAAAGCAGGGTGGTGCATATGGCTGCAGTGTGTACTGCCCAAAACCAGAGCCCAGTTGGGCAGAGCCATGCTGCAGCTGCTGGCCACATCTGCACACCCAGATTGCCACTGCTGCAGCCCTGGGAGGCCCCCAGGCATGAATGACTCATGCCTCCTGAGGCTGGGAGGGGCATGGCGACTGCCCACAGGCAGTGGCGGCAGTGTCGAGTGGGGACCACCCTCAGGCGGCCGCGGTGATGTCAGTGGCGAGGGTGGGCTGAGCAGGGAGTGCCCACAGGCGGCCGCAGCAGTGTTGGTGGCAAGAGGGGGCAGGCGGTGGTGAGTGGTGACCACCTACAGACACCAGTGGCAGCGTTGGCAGCAGCCAACCTCAGGTGGGGCACATGTCCCCCCCTATTCATTGCCTATGCCCCCAGGACGCCAATACTTTAGCTAGAGTACTGCATCCAGTATTGGGCCCCCCACATCAGGAAAGATGTGGAGAAGCTTGAGAGAGTCCAGAGGAGAGTCACTCTGGACTGGAGGGAAGGCCATATGAGGAGAGGCTGAGGGACTTGAGACTCTTCAGTCTGGAGAAGAGAAGACTCAGGTGGGGACTTAGTGGCAGCCTACAATTACATAAGAGGGACCATGAACAATTAGCTAATTACATACATCAGGACCTGAGAGAACAGCTGTTCACCAGAGCTCCCCAAGGGATAACAAGGTCTAACAGCCATAAACTCCAGGAAGGCTGATTTAGACTAGACCTCAGAAAAAAGTTCTTTATGGTATGTGTATTCAGGGTCTGAAACAAACTCTCCCCAGGGGTGGTGCAAGCATCTATTCTGGACTCCTTGAAAAAACAGGTGGATATATTTCTTGCTGGGATCACTTGATCCCAGTTGACTTCCCACCTATGGCGGGGTGGGGAGGGGAGGCCTGGACTTGATGATCTCTTGAGGTCCCTTCCAGCCCCTAATGTCTATGAAATCTATGTAAGGCTGCTGGGGCCAGACCATGTGCTGGCCCTGGTTCCCCTCTTATCCTACCCAGGGTAGTTTGTGGTGCGCCAGAGCATATGTGCAGGGGCATTCCCCGGGGAAAAGTAGCAGCAGCACAACTATGTACTGCTGCTATTTGTCCCCAGGGACATGCATGTTCCCACTCATCTGAACATACCCAGAGGTTTCAAATAGGAATCCACTGTATCAAAAACATTCTGACCTATTGTGGTCTTTACGACTTCTGTCTGAATTCCTAGTTTTTGTGTATTCAAAAGAATGTAAGCTAAGAGCTGGCATTTTCTGAGGGGTGCCTTGACTCTTAAAAAGGTTAAGAATGACTGGATAAGCACCTGCATTGGAAATATACTTGCCCTGTGATATTTTAAAGAGAATTGGTGACTATGAACCATGTCCTAATTCAATGCAATCTATATACCATGGTGGTACTTGCAGTACAATATTAGCTGTTTGAACTCCAGCCACCTTTTTTCCCTCTCCCTACTTACTCACTGGGGATTTACTGCACACTACACCCAGGCCTTACTTTAATTTTTGCCAGAGGAAAAGCACTATCTAGCTCAGAAAGAGGAGCATGTGATGTGTAACTAATAGGATTTTCGACTTTAGCTTCCATTTTCAAAATGTGTGGGCCTCCTATGTAGTAAAACAACAAATTGTTGTTTTATTCTGTACTCAGACTACAAGAAGTCTGAAAGTGTGTGCATTATCTCCTACATTTTCTTCTTGGTCTTCTGCATTTCTTGGTTGGAGGTGGGTTTTAGAATTATACTTATGGTGAGCAGGCTGGTTCTGCTGTAACAAAAGTAGTGACAGTGCAGGCACCGGAGCATTTGAACAACTCTAAGACAGCTTGGTCTAGTGGACTAATCATAGGGCTAGTTGCTAGATATCCCTGAGTCTGACACTTGTATTTAACCAGTCTGACACTGACCACCTGTTTTTGGTAGTATCCTTATTTGGTGCCTTCGCGCACAACTTGTCATATTAATATATATTGTACATTTATCTAGAAATTCAGCTATACTTGTGGAAAAGATCATTTGGATAAACTGTTACTGACTTCTACAGTATAGATGGTTTGTGATATACCTGGGTGTCTTTCTTCTACAAAACTGTAGGACAAAGTTTATTTTTACAGTTACTTGATATGTTTTTGTCCTCCTTTGTGGCTTCAGACAGGTCCTCTTACTCTCACAGCATCCTATTCCTATTTGTAAAATAAAACCAGAAATGCTTGCAGCATTCATATAAGTGTGTTGAGGACTAATGAGATGATCTGCCTAATAAAAGTACTTATCTTTTTCCTCCGGTTTCCACCGTAAGTTCGTAGGACTTAATGTAGTTATTCTCCTGAGGGACTAGCACTCAGGGGGTGCATCTACATGAGATGCTTTACTGTGCATTAGACTAATCTAATACTGGGAAAGCATCGCCCTTTACACATGCACAGCAATTCCTGTGCAGTAGATTTGTTTAATGCACTGTTTTCTAGTACTGTGACAAGATTGTTAAAATGGTATTTTATTCAACCTTGCACAAAAGGGTTGCTTCACGTTGAAGTAATTTTCAAACTTACTTTTTTGGCTGGGTGATTCAGTTTCTTAATATTAAAGTAATTCTATTGAACTGATGTAATACACAAGTCACAGAAAATAATTTAGAAAGACAGTCAATCCCTTGAAAAGAAAAGTATTGTATGCCATGAATTAAAAAAGAGCAGACTGCAGTTTTTCTCATCTTTAATAACTGAAATGCATCTCCTGGAGACTAGAGTGTTTCATAATCTGAAATACAGTCCCCAGGGCACATATAGGTCCCAGCATATAGTGCTGCAACTTAATTTCAGGAACAGAAGGCAGAAGTTACAGGACCCAGTATATAAACTTCCAATTTCATCCTGCTCTGATAAAGATAGTGTTATCTGATGGGAGTTCTTGTCTGCAGGCTGTTCCTCTGCATTAAAAATGAAAGACTTCATAGATTTTAAAGTCAGTCTTGATCTGCTGCATTATAAAAATCTCATTGACCACACTGAACCCACTGACCTCACTTTTTATAATCCCTCCTCTGTGGTCAAATTCCTAAAAGGAATTAAAATGTAATTACTGTTGAATATGGTAACTTGGACTTTCACACTATGACTAGGGACCGAAATGACACATAAACCGGTATAAGCGATTGGAAACCGGTTCAGATCTGTAACACAACAGAAGTTCAGTGCACATAAACCACTTTCAAAATGGCTGAAACTGGTTTAAGATAAACTTGGATGGATTTAGTATCAAATTTAACTAATTTAGGTTAAATCAGTTTACTTACTAAACTTCTGTCCCAGATCCCCTCTAGATTCAAGTTAACTCAGAGTCCTCCAGCATCCCAGGATATTTTGCACCTCCCCTGAAACCCCTTCCCCACTCACAGGGTAGGCAGGCTAGCCTTGGCCCAAGGTGTCTGCTCCAGCCAAGCAGGGAGGCATGCTCTAGCATCCCTTAGCTTCTGGCCTGGGCCGCTGCAGGCATGTGGCTGCATTTCCAGAATCAAAAGTGAATGTCTGTTCACTGGCTTATTGGTTCAATCTACAGCCTGTGAAGATTAAATTGATTCAGCCTCAGGCTTTTTGACTGTCTCTACTTAGCTTATGTGACAAGTGCTCCCTCCAGCTTTGTGCTGCATAGTGAATGAATGAAAAAATGACAGCGGGAAGGAGAATGGCTTGCAGTCAATACAATGGAACTCAGTAAATTTGGGTTCTGCTGATATAAACTTCTGTGGATCATTGGATAAGCTACTTATGCCTCAAAATTTACAGATATTTAGGCATCTAACTCGCAGTGAAATCAGTTATTTCAGTAATTTGAGAGTCTGGGCCTTAACACTCAGAAGTGCTGAGCACCTTCAAGTCAGTTAGAAGTGAAAGCAAACTGTACTTCTTAGGCTTAGGCTCTTAAACTCATTATGCTTCAGTTTCACTCTTTACAAAAGTGGTGATGTTATGGCAGTACTTGGTTACCTCATTGTTTTAAAGTGTCCTGAATTTCTTGAAAAGATTCTGTTATAAAAGCTGAAAAACTCTTATGCTTAACCAATATGGTGCTATTTCTATCTTCTAATATCTTAGCCAAGTTTTCCCATTCCCTGACAAGCTGAGATTTATAAATCAATTTATTTTAAAATTCAGCCTCCATATTTTCCATATTGGATGTTCCAAACATGGTCTCTCATTTGAAATGTTTAATTCACACCTACAACATATATCCCTAATTCACACTTTTACACTTCATAGATTTCATAGACATTAGGGCTGGAAGGGACCTCATGAGATCATCGGGTCCTGCCCAAAGAAAAAAGAGAATTATTTTTTCCTCCAGGTATTTGTATATCTTCTCTCCTAGTTTTTAGCCTAGGCCTACAGAAACATTTAACGGTGTGTGTCTTAGAAGTTGATTGCTCCTGTTCTTATTTTAACTGACTGCTTGAAAGTGAGAGCAAAGTACTTACTGTTGTTGTCAGTAGCCAGTCATTTTTTCTGTCATATCAAACTGAAGCCATCTGACCAAATCAGCGTGAAGAAGCAGTGTTGAGCTAGATGCAACCTTAATGGCTGAACTGAGGGCCACAAGCCCATGTTTTCCATGCCCAAGAACTGAAGCATATTTTGTATAGATCAACTTGCTGCTTCACTAGAAAAAAACAGTAGACAAAAATCTATCCATTTTACCCTGACTCTATCATTGAGGGATTGAGTAGTGTAAAGTGCCAGAGAACATGTGTTTATATAGAAAAGACGGCAATGACCCTAGTTTTATATAGGATTGCAGCTTGTCTAATTCCCTAGGAATAAAGGTATTTTCTTAGTGCTTGAGGATTATATTGTGTTACTGACTTTTAGTAATGGAAATTGCTTAAGACAAGAAACTTAAGGCAGAGAAAATACATAACATTTTGTCATTCAGTTAAGGGACTGAGATTTGGAGAAAGTGTGGAGATGTCAGTCAAGGAACTATGTTGGTTTAAAAACTCTGGGCATATCATACAAACAAGGGTCCAAGTCCTATTTAATCTTTAAAATGTCTAAGTGGCATGTATGCAGCTTTTAGTCTCTAAACATGATTCTGTTGCACCCTGTGAAACCAAAAATTCTGCTAAATTGCTAAGGTTCATTAGGTACCTCCATCTTAGACTGAAAAGATCAATAACAGTCTTCAAATACCTGAAGGGTGATTGTATAGAGGATGGGAATAAACTCAAATTGCAATAGAGGAAATTTAGGTTGGATATTAGGAAGTGATTTCTGACTATGAGGTTACCTAGAGAAGTTATGGAATCTCCATCCCTGAAAATTTTGAAGAGCAGGTTGGACAGACAATTGACTGCAATGGTTTTTTGTCAGGGATGATCTTTCCTTGAGCAAGTGAACAGATTAGATGACCTCATGAAGTCTCTGCCTGCTCTTGTATGCTATAATTCTAATAAAACTCTGAAGTTGCAGTCTTGCAACAGTTTGATTTGGATCCCAGAGCTGCATTGCTTATCAACTAAAAAAATGACTGAAGAATGAAATATCCTTTGAATTTAAATATATATCAAAGTGGCTGATGGTCAAAGGGATAATATCTTCTTGTCTATGTGTCTAATGCTTATTATTAACGATAATAGGGGAAGATACAGGTATTGAAAGAAATCAACCAAGAGCCAAAACAAGAGGTTTCATATAAGGCAGTGCAAACAAGACCCTCTGATATTCACTTATGCTTGCGTACAGAGGGATAATACAAGTATATATTGGTAAGGACAAGTAATTGTTTAGTAGAGGTGTAAACTCTCATTCTTGTGGGTAGAAATCTATTTCTAATAGTGGCTTGAGGGGGAAATTTTTCCTTTATATTAGTAGCTTATTCTGTTATTTCCTCCAGTAGGTTGTTTTGTGACTTCATCTGGAACATATGGAACTGTCCCTTTTCAGAGAATGGGTGGTAGATCAGCTGAACAAATTATTTGACCTGGACCTGAAATCAGGTTTGTGCAACATGTGCTACGACACAGGGTTCAAATCTTTAGGACTGTAACGTAACCCAGGTGGCGGCCCAATAGTTGCCACCCCTGCCCAATATCAGGGATGGTGTGGTGAGAGCGGGATAGGGCTTCCTGCCAGCACCAATTTACTTTCCAGCCGGCCCCTGCTCCCCACAGAGCAGCCCGTGGTCCCAAGAAGGTCTAACATTTAACTGATTTAACTATTTACACTTTATTTACAAAACAAGAACAGTAGGAAAGGTTATTTACAAGTGAACTTAAATGGCATAACCAGAATCGCAAAACAAACCAGAATACATTAGTCAACACTTGACTCAAGAACCACAGTTAGGGTAACTGGCAGTTTTCAGCCACTGCTGAGATGCTACCACAAGGAAGCAAGGTGCTCACTCCCTGCAGCTCCAACAGGCTTCCCAATAAGTGACAGACTGAAACAGGTTAAGCTCTTCTGGTCTGTAGCAATCAAATTGTATCAAACCCCAACCCCTCCCAAACCCCAACCCCTCAAAGAGGCTGAAGGGTGACCCTGCCTGGCAACCAAAAGGTAAGCAACAAGCAACAGAGTAGGCTCCTGCAACAATCGGCATGACCCAAGCACAAAGCTCAGGCACTCCATCCTGAGTCAATCAGCAGCAGAATAAGGGACAGGACTGAGTCCCCTCTGGGGCAGTCAGTGGCAGAGGGTCAGCAGCACAGGCAGCTCTCAGGGGGTCGTTGCTCTAAACCCCTGCTCCAGATGACTGTCTGGGCACTGCACATGCCTCGCGGCTTGCTAATCCCTCTCTGAGCACCAGCCTGTGCCCTGAGCTCCTGGGGACCCTCGTCCTGGCGCTCTGCTGCTCCTCAGGATCCCAATGCCTTACCTGCTGCTGTTCCACTTCCCCAGGGAAGGTGAGAGAGTTCCTCAACTCAGCAGCCCAGCTCCCTGCTCTGGATAAGGATGCCGCCTGCGCTCCTGGCCGCTGCCTCTTCTCCACAGTGGAGTGGAGGGCCAAGTGCCACCCCTAGCCTCCAGGATGCCTGGCACATCCAGCACACTGCAATGGGGCCTTGGGGCACCAGCTCTCTGCCCCAAGCCCTGGCCGCTGCTCCCTCTCTACTGCAGGCTGGAGGCACGACTGAAGGCTGCTGCCTTCTTCTTCCAGGGCCTTGGAGGCTCTTCAGAGGGGTCTCTCTGCTCCCTCCGCTGGGTCAGCTTACCCCAGCTCTTCTTAGGCCTCCTGTGCCATTCCCAGGAGTCACTGTCAGCAGCTCCTGCATGCCACTTCCGCTGCTGCTTTTATACCCTCTGGCAGTCCCACCCTGGTTTGCAAACTGGCCAACCTGGGCTCAGGGTGGCAGGCCCTTAACCCTGGCCATCCCCCTTCTATGCGAATGATGGGACTGAAAACCCCTTCTTTCGATTGGCTGCTCCTTTTCCACAGGGCAGGGCTCCCTTGCTCCACCCTTGGGGTCGCTTAGAGTTCACTGGCACTGTTTCTAGCCTAGGGTACATATCTCAAGCCAAACATTGGCAGTCTGTTACAGTAAGAAGGAAGGAAAGAAAATGCAAGCATACACAATCATTCACCAAAATTCAAATACATGATTCCATGGGATGCCAAATGCCCCTGCACATGCTGTCAAGCAGTACCATAGTAACCGTCATATGATTCAAGTCTGCCAATCAGTGCTGTGTCCCATGCCTTCAAAATCCTTAAAAAAACTCTGCATACAATGCATTTCTTTAAAGGGGCAGATTGGCTGGGTCTTGTATACTTGTGCATAACTTTCCTTCATGTAACAACAATTTTCCCTTTTTCTCAGACATTTTATTAATTTCTGTTGCTTCCTCCCCTTCTACACTACTGCACTACATTATGGTCTATTTTAATTTCCTGTTGTTTTATTAATCAATATACATCCTGGTACTGCACTACTAACTTGGGGAAATATCCACTGACATGCTGTCTCAGTGACAACTGGTTTATGTCTTGAAGCCTTTAGAACAGGGGCGGGCAATTACTTTGGGCGGAGGGCCATTTACTGAGTTTTGACAAGCCATCGAGGGCCACATGACAGACAGCCAGGGGCAGATTAATATTGATTTTCTAAATTTTTTTAGGGGCCCTGCGGGCCGGATAGAATGTCCTGGCGGGCTGCATTTTGCCCACCCCTGCTTTAGAAGCCTATAATTTCTATTCCATGTGCCTGCTACTTAGGAGAGTAATCTTCAAGTTCAAAATGTGTGTGCAAATCATGAAATATATTTGAAACTAACATTTTTAAGACTATTGCTGTTAGCTGTCAAGAAGTAGCACCTTCAGTATCAAAGACTTTAAACAAATCTTACCCTGCTTTAAAACAGACTATGGCTTATTTACATGAGATGTCTACTGTGGAGCTGCCTAATTAGATCTGCAGTAAAGTCTAAACATCTACATGTGCAGCCCTATTAGGCTGCAGGGAATGAATTAACTCTGCTGCAGGTTACTGCTGTTAAATACAAGTACTATCTGCAGAGTTCTTTAGTGTGCAGCAACGCACATGTAGACGCTGAAGTGGCTGGCTGGGGGATGAGGATGCTTCAATGTGGGGGCTGACTGCTGGCTAGTCCCACACTGGAGCACCCTCATGCCCCAGCCAGTCCTTCCACAGTATGTTGAGCTGGGTCAGAGCTGCCCTGGGCTGGCAGGCTGACCCTCCTGAGCTCCCTGCCAGCTGGGGCCCTCCAACCCGGCTCAACGTGCTGTGTGGTCCCAGGTGCACTTTCAAAGAACGCACGCAGAAGCAATAAACTCTGGTGCAATATGTGCCAGAATTTATTGCTCCATGCTAATAGCACATGTAAATGCATCCTGTATATCTGAGCTGTAGTATTTAGAATTGTTTGGAATAAAATAACAACTGGTTCAAAACTTTGCCTCATGAAAATGGGATCAAATGTTTTGAGGTTTTAAGACTGTGTTAATTTAATACAAGATTCTTCATTCAGGTATCTCTGTAGCTTATGCTAGTAAGGAGATTGGACACAGAATGACTGAAATATCATGCAAAGAGCTATTCGTCGGCACCAGTATTTGCTTTATCATAGCACTTATGAGCCCATATCATGGGCCTGTACTGAACTGGGTTAGCTGTTATACAATAATGGAAAATAACAGTCTCTATTTTCTGCTCTAGCAGATGTGCCAGAAATGCTGACAAAATCACATACTAGCAAAGTTTTAAATTCTCCTTTTGACAGGGTGCTTGGTGTGCCTGACACTTTAATAGGAGAGGCTGCCTGAGAAGCAGCCTGCAGGTGGTGAGGTTAGAAGTGGGCTCATTAGAAGTGGGCCAGGCTTGAGCCATATAAGCCCAGGGCCTGAGCTGATCAGGCAGTCTAGCCCTGAGAGCCACAAGGAGAGGAGTTCCTGGCAGCAGGGCTGCAGGAGGGCTCCTGAGATAACAGTGGGTCTTAGGTAAACAAATTTGCAGGCCTGGGAACAAGAGAATATTATCTGGGGCAGAGAGAGACTTGTTTCTGCATGCAGGTGGCCTTTATTTTACGTTGAACCTAGAGGGTGTGTCCAGACAAGTGTGCACTTTCATTTCCCCAGGTACAATACGTGCTGTGGCACAATATGTGCTGCTGCTACTTGTCCCCAGGGAATGCCTGTGCACTTGCACTCAGGCATGCTGCAAATTGTCCTGGCTGGGGTAGGGGAGGCTGGGGCCAGCACCTGGGCTGACTCCAGCAGCCTTACCTGGGGATTGTTACCAAATCTGCCCATTACTTTGGAGTGTGCTCATTTATTAGGGATAGTTTCTAGGGTCTTGGTGATTCTGTCAATGTGCTGCTTGTGTTACTATACGGAGCTGTATTTCTCCCTTCTGCAAGCCCTCACCCCCAGTGGAGCTATCTTGCAGGACTCAATCTCAATGGGACTGGGTTCCTCCAGTCACCAAATCAGTCATACACACAAACACACACAAATTAACGTGACACGCCTGACCTGGCCGGGCTGATCAGCATGGACAGGCTGACACCCTCATATGCCAAGAATCAGTTCATAAGAGCAACAATAAAATGCAGTCAGACACAAGCACACGGGTAAACAGAATCCCTCTGAATCCGGCTGGGTGTCCAGCTGACACCCTCATGGGCCAGCATTCAGTTCATAAGGGCACGTCTGAGTCAAACTGGGTCAATCAGCCTATACAAGCTGATCCCCTTATGTGTTTCAAACTCAGCACGTCCCAATCTTTGGCCTCTTGATGAGCAGACCCCACAATAATTTGGGCTTCACAGGGATCTTTAGCATAGGTAAAAGAAGCGTTGCTGCAGAGCACGGGAGGAAAGAGAAGCAGAGAAGGAAAAATATACACAACTACTACCAGTTTGACTATAAAAGTTATTTATTGCTAAGCATATGAAATATATAATAGTACTAGTAGTAATAGACATGCAAAAGAAAAACAAACACCAACAATGACAATACTACCCTGGTTTCACTAAGTATTTGGGGAAACTTAGCTCAAGCTTAACTGATACAGTTCAGGTTCAGAAGTTTATGCCTAGAAAGAAGACAGAGAACGCTGGGATCTCACCTAGTCCACGGTACTCAGGCTGCAAAGCTGACAGGCACAGTCTGTCTTCTTGCAGCACACACACTTACAGATTTTTATACCCTCAGTTTAGCTGCTTCGAAGCACCCTCAGTAGTGTAAATCATTGTCTTTTCTATTGACAAGGGGTTATCTGGTTTGGACCATCTCAGGAAACTGATTGATAATCAGGAAACACTTAAGATTAGGGAGTAACCCAAATACTTGGGAGCCAGCTTGAAATTCCTATGGGTGGCAGATATACTGATGGGATATCTCATGGTTTCTTCAGGAACAATAGATAGCTTGCAGCATCAGGATTTTGGATTTTTACTTGTTGTGCACAAGCCTCAGCTTAGCATGACTTTTCCAGATCTTACTATAGTCTTTTAACAGACTTAAAGCAATTATTGGGGTGCTCATAACCTTTTGTGGAGAGGACTCCCACCAGTCATCTCGGGAAAGATATGACAACACCTGGGATTAGGGCTCCAGCAGGCTGGATGCTGTGATGAACCCTTAACCATTGTTCAAATGTTGCCCATACCCCCTCTGACTCGGTCTCTTGCCTCAGCATTCCCTAACCCGGCAACCGAGTTTTAGTCAATCAAGTTTAAATAGGCCTCCCATAGTGGGACCGGGGAATGTACGGCCCGAGATGCCTATTAAACTTAGAGCTGTGTGTGTGTGTCTGGGGGGGGAAAAGTCCTTAGCAAATCCAGATTAGAACTGGTCTGATAAATGCTGAGCTGGATGTGTGTGAACATGGGTTGATTAACATTGGAAGCACAGATTCCCCATCATGCAGCGCTCTCCTGCTTCTCTGGTCCCACAATTCACTGCAGCCTCTGCTTCAGGCTTTCTGTTTTCCATCTCTCATGTAAATGAGACCTAGGGCAGTTGATTCACTCGTCACCCTTATCTGGTGAGGGTCTTAGGTGCGTCTCTCACTGCATCTTAATCAGTTTCGTTTAGGTAGAGGAGGGGAGGGGGGTGAGTCCTTTGTGAGTCAGACAGACTGCATCCTGTACCAGGGTTCCCCAAGAATACAGAGCTGAGACGTAACATCCCTGGGCTCCAGCAGTGGTGATCCAGAAACCGGCTCCAGTTTCAGGTGGCACATGCTGCCACCACATCTGCTGCCCTGCTTTTTTCTGCTGCGGATTTTTTTGGCACTGGGAACTCTTGGTGTCACCACAGTAGAGAGGTGGAATCCAGGAAGTCTGAAGCCTCAATAAGGGAATGAAGACCTGAGGTGGCCTGGTGACTCGGGGGCAAGTGTCCCACCTCACTAGTGACTCAAAACACATGCAAGGCATGGAGCATG
>NW_005841848.1:1576556-1578345 GCF_000455745.1 Alligator sinensis | reverse complement strand
TGGAGCCATGCCGTTAGCCCTTAAGGTGAAGCTCACAGGCACCTATGATCTAGAGGCCCAGACTTGGGAAGCCCTGGGGCACCCTCCTTTTCTTTAATAAATTAATAACATTAAGGCATGGCAGATGAGGGAAGGGAAGTTTGTCTGTGAAATGGTGGGGCTGAGGGCTAAGAGGGTACTCCAGGGGCAGGAGGGCCACCCCTGGAGTGAGTATCCTGTTACACTCCTTCTCTGAAGACTATACTAAGTCCAGGAAGGGCATCCATTTCTGTGGGCATTTATTGTATTGAGTGAATGTGTTGAACCTGAAACATGACAGCTGTTCTATATACTACTGGTAACAGTTTCATAACCTATGTGTTTTTGGCCAGATCATAGTGTGTGCAGCCAGTTTAAGAATATTATAAACACTTGACATCTCTCTATTAGTCTTGTTTAAATATACTATAGCTCTAGTGACACTGGCAGTCTCTCTAGGTTTAACCTAGTGTCAGGACCCCCCCAACACTGCACTGTTCCAAGGCCCCTGCACTGCATACACTGTGTCATGTGACTTGTATGTTGCTGTAGTGTGGTCTTCCTGTGCTGCACTGTGCTGGCACTTTCACACCATGTGAGGTCCATGGGTCCCTCTGAACATCCTGGCAATGGGCTTCCTCATACCTATGGCCCATCCTGCTGCCAGGGGCAGGGGCAGGCAACAAAGCTGGAGGAGGGAGGGCTGCATGCAGCCTGTGAGCCACCAGTTAGATAGCCCTGATCTAGTCCTTTGTTTTTAATTGCAATAAAAAATTTACAAGCCATACCATCATTTTCTCCTCTCCAGAATAACTGCACAAAACAGACTGGCCTGACTTGTGCTTTTTTACCTCTCTCTCTGGGATACTTAAATTTTTTAGACTAATAAGCTATTGCCAACCTGAGCAGGTGTGTTAGGGTGTGAATAAAATGGGTTGAGGCTGTACTCTGCATCTGCTACTTCGTGGTAATTACTTGTGGGTCAGATCTTACCCCACAATAAATGGTAGCTCAGTCTTGGTAATGTATTCCTCAGCTCTTTCACCGAGGGCTAAATTACCAAGATTTAGCTACCACTTACAATGCAGTCTCTAATTACCTCTTCTAAGCCAAAGCTGAGAAGCAGTACTCTGTCCTCATCCTCCTTGAACTTTCAACCATCTTCCACACTCCTGACCACGCTCTTCTTGAAATGGTGTCCTTTTTCACATCTTACGCTTTGTAAAGAACAACATTGTTTTCATTGCTTAGCTTTAACTGGGGAAATAAGCAGTAGGAAATAAGCAGTAGCAGTGTGCACACAGACAATTGTCATGGGGCAAAAGAAGCATCTTGTGTCAGAACACAAGGCATCCAGTTCTTCCAAGTGACTCTGCACCATCTCAGGGTCTACGCATGGAAGTCTGGTGCCTTGCTGCTGCCTCTCTACAATCCCAGTGAGAGACTTGTCGTGCCCCTCGCTTAGGAACACTGAGGCAAAGAACTCGTTGCGGAGTTCAGCCTTGTCCCCCCTGTCCGTCACCAATTGTTTCTGCCCATTTAGCAGGGATCCTATTCCTCCCTGGGCCTTCCTTTTATTCCTTATATATCTAAAAAACAATTTCTTGTTGTCCTTTACTTGGGATGCCATCCTCAGCTCCATGGTAGCTTGGCCCGTCTAACTGCCTCCCTACAAGCACGAGCAGAGGAGGTATATTCGTCTTTGGTAATCTCTCTCTGTTTCCACTTTTTATGTGCTCCCCTTTTGGCCCTTAGGCTGCCCTGGATTTCT
>NW_005841848.1:1570289-1575055 GCF_000455745.1 Alligator sinensis | reverse complement strand
CTCCTCCTCTGAGTCTGCTTGGATCTCTTGACCTGTTCGGAGCGTGAAGAATGTGGTGTTTCTTCCTGCCCAAGGGTTTCCTCCTCCCCTTCCATCTCCTGCAGGGTCGCAAGGGCCTTGTACCTGTTCTCCAGTTGGACTGGAGGAACTGGTACCTGTTCGCTGCGAGCAGCTCCGGTCCTGGATGTGACCGTCTGCCACTCTGCTGTGGAGGGCATTCCCCGGGCTGCTTCTTCCTTAGGTGCCTGGTCCTGCAGGGAAAAGAAGTAACTGTCAATTTCATCCTCCGCCTCCCTGATACCCCTCAGCCTGCTAACCTCCTCCTAGGATGTACTAAACCTACTGCTTATTTCCCCAGTTAAAGCTAAGCAATGAAAACAATGTTGTTCTTTACAAAGCGTAAGATGTGAAAAAGGGCACCATTTCAAGAAGAGCGTGGTCAGGAGTGTGGAAGATGGTTGAAAGTTCAAGGAGGATGAGGACAGAGTACTGCTTCTCAGCTTTGGCTTAGAAGAGGTAATTAGAGACTGATATGAGTAATTTCGTTGAATTGCAAGGAGAACGAACTGGACTGGAGTAGGTCTCCAGTGGAAGTGAAGCTCTGGACAGAGACTGTAAACAGACCATTCAATTAGCTTCACAGTAAAAGAGAGATGGGACAGTAGGTGGAGAAAGTGAAGACATGGGTGGGTATTTTATTAAGATGGTATAATGAGTTGAGTTTCTTCCATAAGGAGAAAGATCCAGAAGAAAATGGGAGAAGTTATAGAGGAGATGAGAGGGAGTATATGTGAGATCAGAAGATTACAAGGAATGAGATTAGTAGGGTGAGAGAAGGAAATAGAAAGAAGAAAATGGTCTGTCTATGACAGGGAAGATGGGAAAGGAATTACATTTGTGGGGACAGGGACTCAACTGCACTCTATGCTTCAATAGTCCTTTTAGCCCTTCCTTGGCTTCAATTAGTCCTTTATCCCTGTTCCTCAGACTTAAACAGGCCTTTGGTCTCAAATGATAGTCTTCTTCCTTTTAGTAAAGTGAATCCTCTTAACTTTCTCTTCACACATGCAAAGCAAAATCCTCTTGTTCAAAGATTGTCTATTTTTCGCCTTCAGGAGGCACTGCTGAAGGCACAGGGGAGACTTCTTGTTCCCTGTGCCCCTGGTCAGCCACTCCGAGCTCATCCCTCTGCCTCCACAGTATGTTAAGCCAGGTCAGAGCTGCCCTGGGCTGGCAGGCTGACCTCCCTGAGCTGCCTGCTAGCCTGGGCTCTCCAACTCAGCTCAACATGCTGCAGTCCCAGGTGCATGTTTAAACACTGCGCCCGGGAGCAATAAACTCTGGTGTAATATGTGCCAGAATTTATTGCCCCATGCTAATAGCAAGTATAGATACACCCTGTGTATCTGAGCTGTAGTATTTAGAATAAGTTGGGATAAAATAAAAACTGGTCCACAATTTTGCCTCATGAAAATGGGATCAAATGTTTTTAAGGTTTTAAAATGCTGTGTTAATTGAATACAAAATGCTTCAATTAGGTATATAAATGGCTATTGGTAGCTTATGGTACCTTATATCTATTTCTGACACTGCAGCAGCAATTCTTCTCTGTAGTTACCAGGCCTGTCTCTTGCACTTCCAAGCAGCTGCCCAGGCAGTCAGTGACATTTAAGAGTTGTATTCAAAATTCATTTTAGCCCTCTTTCATGGCATGCATGTGTCTGCATGCCCTCATCCAAGCACAGTAGATACATCTACACAGCAGTCGCATCTGTTTTACTGCTAAAAGCTCCTCTCCATGGACTGCTACCTTGACAGGGTGAAGAGGCTTCTGTGTACTGATGATCTTAAGGGCAACACCACAGGGAGTCTTGTACTACTGGTAGGGTCACCCATGGCAGTAAGGTCAAAGGTGAAGTGTCAGATGAAGAGCAGTCCAACATAAAGACCTCAGCAGGCAGATGCAGAAGGCTTACTTCTCATTGGCTATGAAGGCTGCAGTGGAAGCATCCCGTTCATCTTGGATTTCCTTGGCACTGGACACAGGTTTCTCCTTTGCCAAGATCTGTGTGGTTGCTGACATGCAACAGACTCCTCATGTAAAATAAGTCATGTGCAGGTTTCTTCCACTGGATCCAACCACCAATACCCATAACCGCTACAAAGGCCTGTGGTGATGGAAAAGTGGCAGTGGGGAAAGACAAAGTAATTGCTAGGAGTCCCTAGTCATAGATCCACATGCAGGTGGCAGTTGTGTGTTTGTTGCTTCACCCTTGGAATGGGACAGGAGGGTGGTACGGCAGCTGTGATCATGACCAAGCAGTCCTTTTTGAAATCCCCTCTGCTCAGCCTGCATGGGGAGGAGGCTAGAAAACTTGCCCCAAACATAGACTATCCCACCTTATCTTACCCAACTGGATAGCTGCTTCCAGGTTGATCACTCAAATTATGGTTGAAACAGAAAAATGTCCTTTGCATCCTGGAATGTACGATGACAGGAAAGGAAACAAGACCGAGAAATCTGTGGTCCAACCTGTGTTGTTTTCAGAAGACCAAGGAGTTAGCTTACAGAATGATAAAGCAGTACCTTGCCTACAGTTCTGATGTTCCCTCCTGCAACTTCCAGGCAAACGTAACAATTTATACATAGGATTCTTAAAGGTATCCACACATCTTCTTCCTTTACATGCAATATATCCCCATATAATAATAACAATGGCAGTATAGTTCAACTCATAGGTAAAGCACATTTTAACAGGTCTCTATTAGTTTTCATGTTGGTTTTTTAGCTCTAACTGATTATCTCAGTTCCTCTGCATTTCAGTCCTTATTGATTCAGTTCTTGTTTGCTTTCCTTGTTCAGATGTCTCTACTTCTGTGTCATTTTCAATCTCCTCTGCCGTTTCTTGTTGTTTTCATGTTAGCTCTGTTTTCTTAGGTGAATCTCATGATGCTGCTTCTTTTCTCCCCTTTGAGCTGCAAGTATCATCTATTCCTTCTGAACACCTGCCCTTCCGGTGTGACTACTTTATGAGATCCGGGAGCTACTTGATGGGAAACTAGTGCTCTTTGTGTTCACATTCATCTATCTGAAATAAGCACGATATCTTTGTTGTGCAGTTGTGGTAACTCCCTGGAACTCCTGTCATAGTACTATTTTTGTTTGAGTTTGTTGAATTTTTAACATGTTTTCATGTCTTGCTTTTCATTTTGATGAGCATCATCCACAAGATTTGACAGCCTGGTTTTGAGTTTCCTGTTAAACAGCATTCTGCTAAAAATGTTTCATAGGTGTTGCCCTGTAATTTAAGAATGACAGCTGAACATCAGTGTGTGAATCTGTAGCTTTTTAAAACAATTTCTTCACTATTTGTACTCCATTTTCCACCAGACCATTGGATTGTGGGTATTTAGGACATGAAGTGTTGTGATGGAATATTTGTTTGCAACCTCTAAACTCAAGACAGTTGAATGGAGGTCCCTTGTCTATTCTCACAATTTGTGAAATCCCATGTCTAGCAAAAATTGATTTGATGTGAGTTATGACACGATTGACTGTTATGCTTTTGAGCAATGCAATTTCAGAATAGTGAGAATAATAATCCAGCACTAATACATATTTTTTTCCTGCATGTATGAATAAGTCAATGCCCACTTGATACTACGGGGCTACAGGCTCCACCATGACCATCATGGGTTTTTTTCTTTGCATGGATCTGTACTTTAGACACATTGTACAAGCCTTTACAGCATCTTCTATGTCATTATTTACGTTGGACCAATAAAGATCACCCCTTGTTTTCCTTTTGCATTTTTCATTGCCTAGATACCCCGCGTGCTCTGTTTAACATGTCTTTCTTTAGCACTGCTGGAACAACCAGTCATGAGCCTTTGAATGGAATGCCATCCAGTACAGACAGCTCTTCCTTGGATTGAGAATAGGGGCTACATATATGTTTTCCAGGCCAACCAGCACAAATAGCTGTCATCACTTTTTGCAATGTGGTGCCCTGAGCAATAGCTTGTGCAATTTGTGCCCACACTTTATCTGTGACAGGAATCACTCTTTTAATTAGATTAATGAGTGATTAGCCGGAACGAGTGATTGGCTAAGGGAAAATCGCGGGAATTTCAAACCGCGTGCTTTAAAAAGCCGTGGTTTGAAATCCCACCGGCAGTTGGGGAGCAGGAGCGAGGGGAGCAGGATGCACGTGCGCCACCCACACGTGTACCTGCTTACCTCGGCGGAGGCGGCAGCAGCAGCGGAGGAAACCAGCAGTGGGGGCATCAACAGCTGATTCCCCCCTAAGGTAAGTGGGGTAGAGAGCGCAGCACAGCTGAGGCAGATCCGGAGGGGAAGCCCTTTGGCGACTCCTTAGCTCGCCCGGCAGGGAGCCGCGCGCGGGCAGTGCGCGCAAACAGGCGCACTCTTACAGAGCGCGCCGACGTTTGCGCCGGCGTTCGCATAAGGCGGGCGCGAGGGAGCTGCACAGGGTAGCTCCTCCAGGGAGTAGGTAGCGGGCACACCTCTGCAGTCATGGTGATGCAGACGCGGAGCGCAGCTGCCAGGGACCCTGCCCGGGGGCTGCCACCTACCATGGGCTCTTCTGAGGCCTCCACCCAGACGGAGCTCATGGTGGAGTCGGTGGCCCCTTGCCCCCCTGTCTGCGGAGGGGGCTTGGCGGGGCCCTGGGCGGGGGTGGGGCCTGGTGGTCTCCCGGCCTGCCCCTCCTGTGCACGCCTTAGTGCCCTGGAGGAGCCGGCGG
>NW_005841848.1:1565077-1569313 GCF_000455745.1 Alligator sinensis | reverse complement strand
CTTTATGTCAAGGAGCACTACACATCCTCTGCCAGCAGTATGGGGTCAGGGGAAGGGCGAGCTGAAGTGCTCTGGGTCAAGATCCAGGGGGGGCAAGGCGAGAGGGATTTGACGGTGGGGGTCTATTACAGACCCCCCAATCAGGAGGAGGAGCTGGACAGGGAATTTTCAGGCCAGCTTGCGGAGACACTAAAAGCAAGGGATGTAGTTGTCATGGGCGATTTTAATTACCCGGACATCTGCTGGGAGGAGCAGTCAGCCGGGACGGACCGCTCCAGGAGGTTCTTGGCCGAGTTGCAGGACCTCCACTTGATTCAGGAGGTGCACAGTCCCACCAGAGGAGATGCTCTGCTGGACCTGGTCCTGGCCGCAGGCGACGACCTGGTAAGAGGCCTCCAGGTTCTTGACCACCTGGGCAATAGTGATCATCGCGTGCTGGAATTCACCATCCAGCGTAGAGTGTCAAGGGCCCGCAGCAAGGTGGTGGCCCTAGACTTCAGGAGGGCCAACTTCAGTGAGATGAGGAGATTAGTGGGAGAGGAACTGGGGTCCTTGAGGGCAGAGGAACTCAGCGTCCAAGAGGAGTGGTCGTTCCTTAAGGAAACGATACTCGGGGCCCAAGGGGTGTCCATCCCGACAAGAAGCAAGGCGGGCAGGAGTGTCCAAAAGCCCCCCTGGCTCACCAAGGGTGTCCGGGAATGCCTGCTTGCCAAAAGGGTGGCGTACGCCCGGTGGAAGGGGGGTGTAATCTCCAAAGAGGAGTATACCTCCTCTGCTCGGGCCTGCAGGCGGGCTGTTAGGAAGGCCAAGGCGGAGATAGAGCTCGGATTAGCGTCCAGGATTAAGGATAACAAAAAGTCCTTTTTCAAATATATTGGGAGGATGAAGAAGGCGCCGGGTAATGTGGGGCCCCTGCAGGATATGCGGGGCAATCTGGTGGTTGCGTCAGAGGATAAAGCGGACCTCTTTAACCAATTCTTCACCTCCGTTTTCTTGTGCAGGGACCGGGACTTCCCTGCTGTGATAGAAGCCGGACGCGAGGGGATCGCCTTCAGACCTCAGGTTGGGGAGGACCGGGTTAGAGAGCTTCTGGAGGGGCTGGACGCGTTCAAGTCAGCGGGTCCGGATGCTCTCCACCCCAGGGTGCTGAGGGAGCTAGCTGGGGTTATTGCAGGGCCCCTGGCACGGCTCTACGAGCGATCGTGGTGCTTGGGCCAGGTGCCAGACGATTGGAAGGTAGCTAATGTGGTCCCCATCTTCAAAAAAGGGAAAAGGGAGGACCCGGGCAATTATAGGCCCGTCAGTCTTACCTCAATCCTGGGGAAACTCTTTGAGAAGATCATCAAGGAGCACATTTGTGATGGGCCGGCATCAGAAATGATGCTCAGGGGCAATCAGCATGGATTTATTAGGGGGAGATCATGTCAGACCAACCTGATTGCCTTTTATGATCAGGTCACAAAGGCCATGGACGCAGGTGTCGCGGTGGATGTAGTCTTTCTGGACTTCAGCAAGGCCTTTGACACCGTCTCTCACCCCATCCTAATTAATAAACTAGGCGACTGTGGCATAGATGCCTACACGGTCAGATGGATTGCAGATTGGCTGAAGGGTCGCACTCAGAGGGTGGTGGTGGATGGATCATACTCGACTTGGGGGGAGGTGGGTAGTGGAGTCCCCCAGGGCTCGGTCCTGGGGCCTGCGCTGTTCAATTTCTTCATCAGCGATCTTGATGTTGGGGTGGAAAGCAACCTGTTTAAATTCGCTGATGACACCAAAATTTGGGGGGAGGTGAGCACGCTAGCAGGGAGAGAGAGATTGCAGAAGGATCTGGATAGGTTACAGGGGTGGGCAAACAGGAACAGGATGTGTTTCAATACGGACAAGTGCAGGGTGCTGCACTTGGGTAGTAGGAACCAGCAGCACACTTATACGATGGGGAGCTCCCTACTTGAGAGCACGGAGGCGGAAAGGGATCTTGGTGTCATTATTGACTCCAAGATGAACATGGGCCGACAATGCGAGGTCATGGTTGGCAGGGCTAACCGGACCTTGTCGTGCATCCACAGGTGCATCTCGAGTAGAGCCAGGGAGGTGATCCTCCCCCTCTATGCGACGCTGGTCAGGCCGCAGCTGGAGTATTGTGTCCAGTTCTGTGCGCCCCATTTCAGGAGGGATGTGGACAACATGGAGAGGGTCCAGAGGAGGGCCACCTGCATGATCCGGGGACAACAGGGCAGACCCTACAGTGAGAGACTGCGGGACCTGAACCTATTCAGCCTCCACAAGAGAAGGCTGAGGGGGGACCTGGTGACCGTCTATAAACTCACTAGGGGGAACCAGAAGGGTTTGGGGGAGACGCTGTTTCCCCTAGCCCCCGCTGGCATAACAAGGAGTAATGGGCACAAGTTGATGGAGAGGAGGTACAGATTGGACATCCGAAAAAACTACTTCACAGTTAGGGCGGCTAGGAGCTGGAACCAACTTCCAAGGGAGGTGGTGCTGGCCCCTACCCTGGGGATCTTTAAGAAGAGGCTGGATACTTACCTGGCTGGACTCATTTGAGTCCCGTTTTTGTTTTTAGGGTTGTTTTTTTTGTTGTTGTTGTTCTCCCGCCCTGGCGGAGGGTCGGGCTAGAAGATCTATTAGGTCCCTTCCGACCCTAAAACTATGAAACTATGAAACATGTCCTATGTCTGTGTCTGGAATTCTGTTGTTTTCTGTTGTGTCATATGCACAATGTATCTGCAATAAGTAGATGTTTTCCTGGTGTGTACTGTATGTCTATATCAGGGGTAGGCAATATTTTTGGCAGGAGCACTGAAAAATCCTTAACGTCTAGCTTGTAAGGCACCAGAGTGCTGGCATGCCAGAAAAACAAAACTGGGGTGGGAAGTACATGGCAGGATGCACTGCATATTAATATAGTAAATAATCATAAATGTTGCTTTTTTATGGAAAATCCGAGGGTTTCTAAAAATTCTAAACCTGGTGAAAATAAACAAAACTTCATGTACTACCTTTGTACTTGTGTATGTGCGGACCAGGGGCGTTCCGAGGCTTTGGGGGGCGCGCGGCAGGCTGTGGCCGGGAGCCCGCAACGGTAGGGTGGGTACTTTTGCATGACGAACTAGAATTAGGCACAGACTCGTAGCGGTTAATTAAAGATTGTTTTACTTACACCGTAGGTGGTCGCGGTGCAGGCAGGAAAAACTTTCTTGAGTTGCAGTTACAGACAAACACAAGTGGAGTTTGCTAGGCTCCACCGAAGACACACACACACGGAGTTTGCTAGGCTCCGCAAAAACAAACACGACAGAGCTCTGGATACCCTTGACGAGCGCGCAAAAACCGTAGATATGTCTTAAGAATTTAACGAACGAGACGGGAAGAGGTTGGTGGTTGGTCAGGCCGCCGAACTCCTCTGAGACGCACACAAAGTTTCTATTACTCTGCCACGTGCTCAGAGTCCCCACGAGATGGTTGTGGAGTCCTCTACAACTTGGGCGGAAACTGCTCAAACCTCTTATACTACTAGCAAGCCAATCGCTAGCCGCCACGTGGGAATAATTTAGAAACAGCCAATAGTGGGAAATAAATTTACATACGGGTGGCAGGAACTCCTTTGCACCGGGGTTTTCTCTGTGCAGCTGAGAATTGCACCATGCAAAGAAAGCTCCATGTGGCGGGAAATAATTCTGCAGTGCCGAAGCGCGCACACAATCATTGGGTCATGACATCCCCCCTTGCTGAAGGCACAGCTGAATTATACTACATGCTCGTCACTCGGGTTGCCAGTAGCTCTTACAACGGGTTGTTGAACTAAATGGGTAAACACAAAATCAGACAACATAATAAATTCGTCCTCCAGGGATCGAATCAAATAATAGCTGGCACAAATACATACACACATAATTATATTCATTATAAAGAATTGAACTATTAGGGCTTCAGTGGGCGTCATGGCGAAGTCACGCATCAAGCCCTCACTTCTTCGATGATGTTGTCCTTTTTGGGGCTTCTCTCCGCCACGCACTCTGAATTCTGGATCTGTGAAAAGAATTCTCTTAAAACAGTTATTTCACTAATATTACAAAATTCACATGGAACTGCATGACAAGGCGGTCAATTAAACTCACTATCACTCCCAAAACATATAATACAGATATTTGAACATGATTCTACTCTGGACAACCCTCTCTTGTACACTCAACAAGATGAAAGCGTTGAGGATTC
>NW_005841848.1:1563692-1564493 GCF_000455745.1 Alligator sinensis | reverse complement strand
CCATCTTGGAGTGGCGTCTCAAGATTTTCTTTCGCAGCTGTCTCTTTAGCCGCTTGAACGGCCATACGCAGCTGGGCTCTCAAACTTCCATTTTTCTGTACTAAATCGGTTACTATACGAAACATTGCAGTTAACATTTTCCCCTTGTCGTACCTCGGGGCTACCCTTCCATCTGCGGCGCATTCCTCCGTCTCCAAATCTTTGCGGAGTTCAGATGGAAGCTCGCGACTCCTCAATTTAGACGCCACTGTGAAGGGGCTGAACCAGTCAATCTGTACCAGTTCCTCACTCTCTCATGCACATCTTAGGCAACGGGCACACTCCTGGGTGAGGGTCGGGTTTACTGCGCCTGCCGGGTTGACTCTGGCGAGGGGGACAGTCTCGAGGGGCCTAAACAGGACCCGCTCATTATTCATTATACACCCGAATGCCGCGGGGTGAAGATACACTTCCCTCTCTCTTGGGGCTCTGTCTTCGGAAGCTCCCTCTTCTCCCTTCAGCGAAAGATGTCCGCTGATAAACCTTTCACCCATTCCGCCCGCCTGGTGGTAAGCGATATGCACCTCCAGTTCCATGATGTTTTCTACTTGGCGTTTTCCACTGTGCCAAGGGCAGTTCTTAACTAATTCTAGTTCCATCGTGCCTTCCCCGGATCCCATCCTCGTCGCCATGTGCGGGCCGGGAGCGGTCCAAGGCTTTGGGGGGCACACGGCGGGCTGTGGCCAGGAGCCCGCAACGGTAGGGTAGGTACTTTTGCATGACAGACTAGAATTAGGCACGGACTCGTAGCGGTTAATTAAA
>NW_005841848.1:1562403-1562941 GCF_000455745.1 Alligator sinensis | reverse complement strand
GAGAGAGAAAAAAGAGCATGAAAAAAGAGAAAGAGGTAAAGAAAGAGAAGAGGAGACAAAAGGGGAAAGAAAATGGAAGAGAGAAAAAGAGAGGAGAGAGGAAAAAGGAGAGGAAAAAGAGGAGAGAGAATAGAAGAAAAAGAAAAGAGAGAAAAATAGGAGAGAGACAGAGAGAAAAAAAAGCAAAAAGAAAAATGTTGTGTCCCTCACCAGCAAAGTCTGCCATTGTTACCAGCTGTGGCTTGGGCCCGCTGGTCCAGGGCAGTGTCCGGCAGAGGGAGACAGCGACACCTCAGCAGCAGCCGCCAAGGCTGGGGCACTTGGGCCTCTCTGATAGTCCTGGAGCAGAGAGAGCCCAGGCCCAGGGCTGGGAGGGAGGGGTCATCCAGCCCTCGAGCAGACAGATGCCCTGTCCCACTCGCTGAGCACCGGAGCTGAGTGCAGGAAGAAGCAGGCATGGGGGGAGGCACTGTGGGCAGGCCAGCCTGACTGAGCCCTTGGGAAGGCAGCAGCAGGAGAGAAGCGGGGGCCAGGCGGG
>NW_005841848.1:1545046-1562372 GCF_000455745.1 Alligator sinensis | reverse complement strand
TGCCCAGTGGCACCGGAAGTGGGGCTTGGCTCAGCCTAGCCTGTGCAGCTCTGTGGGGATGGGGTGCAGCTGCCCTGCCTGCAAGAGGACGCCGGGCTCAGGGGGCTCCCAGGTCTGCTTTTGTGTGGATTTTGTGGATGCTGTGGGATAGAGTCCCCCACACTGCAGTGGGAGCCCCCCAGGCCCTGGAAACAGCCACTGCAGGTGGTGCTTGGGGCTGAGCCAGCCAGGAGCCTGCAGCATAGTGACCCGGCACAGTGCCTGTCCCAGCCCTGGTTCCTTGAGAGAGCTGCAGGTAGGGAAGTCTGGGACAGCCACAATGCCTGTTCCTGGGAGCTCCTGTGGCCAGGGTCTTGCACCAGGGGGTGGCTCTGGCTTGCTTGCACTGTACCCTGCATGCAGGGAGGCTGACCCCAGAGCTGGAAGCCCCCTGATCCTAGTGTCCTCCTCTGTCCCCTTGAAGGCAGGGTGGCTGTGCGGCATCTCCGTGGAGTTGCACAGGCTGGGTGGACTCCACCTTGGGATCCTGTGGACGCCCCCACCCACCCATCTCAGCCCAAGCCCGGAGAGCCCTGGGGCAGCCCCCACTTCCTGCCTGGCCCCCACCTTCCCAAGGGGCTGGCTGGGTCAGCCTGCCCAGAGTGCCTCCTCCTGCACCTGCTTCTCCTATGCCAGTGCCCTGGTGTTGCTCCAGTGCTCGGAGCCCCAGTGATTTCTCCACCTGGGTGGGACAGGGCATCTGTCTGCCCCAGGCCCAGGGCTCGCCCATCTGCTGGGAGCCTCCAGTGCTGTGGCCCTACAGAGCGCCTGCCCGTGCCCTGGCCGCACCCACCCATAGCTCCCTCCAGGGGTGGGGCTGGCCTGGAAGGCATACCCTGGAGACAGTGTGTGGGGTCGGAAGAACACAGACAGCATGCCTGCCTGTGCTCTCCTGACTCCACCCCTAGTTCCTGCTGCTGTGCTGGGACCTGTGGCTCCTCTGGAGAGCCCAGAGTAGCAACTTTAAAAAAATTGTTTTTTAAACAATTTCTTCGCTCACCTGGCGAAGAAAAAGTCTCTGTAATCTGGGTGGCATGTCTGATAACCCGTTCTTTGCTATAGTTACCAAAGTTTTATGATCAGTTTCAGCTATCATAGGCTTCCCAGAGATGAATATATGAAATTTCTTACAGCTATATACCAGAGCTAGAGTTTCTTTCTCTATTTGTGCATATAGACACTCTGACTTAGGAAGTGCCCTAGATGCACATGCTCATGAATGATGTGTGCCTCCTGAGGCTGGGGGAGCACGGCGACTGCCTGCAGGCAGCGGCAGTGGCAGGGTTGGCAGCGGTGTGGCAGCAGGGAGCTCCCACAGGCGGCGATGGACGGTCCCCACTCCCCGCCACAGGCAGCCATGGTGGTGTTGGCAGCAAAGGTGGGCCGAGCAGGGACCGCCTGCAGGTGACCATGGTGATGTTGGCAGTGAGGGTGGGCTGAGTTGGGATTGCCTGCAGGTGGCTGAGGTGACATCGGCAGCGAGGGCAGGACGAGTGGAAACCGCCTGCAGGTGGCTGTGGCGGTGTTGGCAGCAAGTGGGGGCATGGCAAGTGGTTACTGCCCACAGGCGGTGACGCAGGCATTGGTGGTGGCCAATTTTAAGGGAGGACACATGCCTCCTCTCTGCATCACCTCTCTGCATCACCTACTGGTCTCTAGCTATCCCCATGTTTTTGAAGCAAAGCTGCTACAATGCCTTCTTTGAAGCATCTGTAAACAATTTAATGGGTCTTTTAGGGTCATATACTGAGTTTTCATTATTTTTTCCTTCAAGTTTTTAAGTTCAGCTTCATGTTCATGTTCCTGTATCCACTGAACATTCTTTTGTAGCAGTGATCTGAGGTGTTTGGTCTGCTCTGCTAAGTCAGGTAGGTATTTTCCCTACAAAATTGATCATTCCCAGTAATCTTTGCACTCCTTCCTTATCTGTAGAGGGTGGCATGCTAGTAATGGCTTTAACCCTTGCAGGATTGATTTGTACCCCTTTCTCAGAGAGCTTTTCTCCCAAATATGTTGTTTTTTTGTCCCTGAAATTTCATTTTTGTTTGTTTCATTTCAAACCTGCTCTGTAAGCTCTTTCTAATGCCTTTCTTAGTCTCAAGTCATGTTCTTCCATAGTTTTTCCCCAAATTAATACATCATTAATAAGCCATATTTTCATGAAGACCTTAAAAAATTTGTTGTACCTTTCTAGCCTATGAAACCAATACCTTCTGAAGGGCGTATTGAAGGTGCATAATCTCGTGCTATTCTTTTCTAGGGGAACTTGCCAAAACCTAGAAGAGACATTTAAACTAGAGAAATATTTAACTTCTGCCCTGTTGCCAAAAATGTCTTCCCTGGTAGGAATGGGAAAGTGCCCCATCCTGATGTACCTGTTCATTTGCTTAGAATCCAGACACAATCTTAAGAACCCTTTTTTTTTTCTATTATGATCAGTGAATGAAATCAAGCAGTTGGTTGATCTACTTTTTATATTATGTCCATGTTAAATAATCTACCTAATTCCTTTTTCAGTTTCTCTCTTAGTACAAGAACATTTCTTGGAGCATGTATGGTGAGAATATTTGGTTCTCTTAATTCTGTCTTGTACTCAGTTGACAATTCCCATATGCCTTGAAATACATCATAAAACTCTTCTTCTATGTTCTTGCTTTCTAGTCCCTCAGTAGCATCCATTACCTTAATCATACCTACAATTTTACATGTTTACAACCCAATAATTGGCAGTAGCTTTCCTAGGACTGTTACAAACTGATTTTTTACTATATTAACCTTGTGTCTAACATACAGTGCACAAACCCTTGGTTGCAATCATGTTCCCATTATAAGCTGTAAGTCTCATTTGCTTATTTCCATAGTACACAGGTTTAGTTTTCATTTTTTGAATAATGTATTTTGGTATTACATTGACTTGTGCCCCTGTATCTAATTTGAAGTTACCATTAGTTCATTGGTGTCCAGGGTGATTTTCCAATCCTCAGAAGAATGAACTTCTTGCATTTTGCCAATGAGGAATTCGTCCTTTTCCTTGTTGCATAGAGCATGCACCTGCTATTATGGTACTTGTGTGGTACATCCTTCTCCTTTCTGCAAACTCTTACAAAATAATTTTTTGTATTTGTTGCAGCACATACCAAATGCAGGGCATTGCATGGGTTTTTGGTAACCCCCACAGTATCTGCAGCTGACCATTGTTTCTTCAAGCAATTCTCTTTGGTCTCTGCTTGCCTGCTTCATAGCGAGGTCCTCCTTTCTGTATTGTTTGTGTGTTGCCTTAGGTTTTTGCAGTCTTGCAATCCCCGGGGGAATGTAACAATTTATACGTAACACTCTTAAAGGTATCCACACACAACCCTCCTTTCAACCACTACCTGTGGTGTTTGCCAGAGAGTCTGCAGCTCTAGGCTCAGCCTTCTTAGCCTTCAAATAAATACAACCATTTACTTGACCCATGGGAGTGATCATACTTAACTGTGAAGAATCATCACTGCTGCTGCCTACTAGTAGTTTATTTGCAGCATCCCAGAGCTTGGTACAGGGAAGCAAGGCAAATTAGCCTGCCAGAGCACCTAGCTAAATGACTACCAGTATCTGTACTGGATAGTTTGAAGCTAGTTTGGGTATGTGTACGCTTGACTGCAGTCACAAATGTGACTAGTGTAGTCATACCCACATGTGTGTTGATGTGCCTTTTCTAATGCACATTAAATGTAGTACAGGCAGTCCTCGACTTCCAATGTTTCAAGTTACAATGGTTCGCACTTACGTTTATAAATTGACACCCTGTTTCAACTTTCTGACGTCAGCTTCTACTTTACAACATTTGATCTGACGCCAAGCCATGCCAGCGAACAAGTTTGCTGCATCACACATCTCCCTGGAGAACCCCTGTCCAAACTTCCTTGGACACTTTCTTTAAGAAAGCAGACAAGATTCCAGAAGAACTTCCAGCCAAGACTCCTGAGAAGACTGCAGCCAAGTACCCTTCACAAAGTCCAAACAAGAGCCTTTCAAAATGTCCAGCAAAGTCTCAGCAAAGAAGTCCTTCCAAATCAATACGATTGCTATTTACAATATAAATACATTAATGTAGCTATATTACTCAGGTGTAATTGATTGAGTACAAAATTCTGGGTTATTTTTTGGTGAAAATAGGGTATCAGGCCTTGGTTCAAGAACCAATCCCCCATTTATAACATTGTTTTCTATGGGAAAATTGGTTCCAAGTTGCAACGTTTCGACTTAAGACGTGGTTTTCAGGAACCAGTTGTGTTGTAAGTCTGAGGACTGCCTGTACCTATACACATGCTCCAGAGATGAGGGGAGGGTGCTCTGAGAGCTGCTCTTTAAAGCACCCAGAGCATCTCGTGTATCAGCATCTCAACTTCAAAATGGCAGCAGGGGTGCTTTATTTAAATAGGACTTATTTCAAGTTAATTCAATGAGCTTTAGATAAAGCACCCCCAGTCCCAGTTTGAAATGCAGGGTCACTGATATATGAGATGTGGAGGCTGTCTGGAGAACAGTAATAACCATGCTCTGACACGCTGTAATTACAGGGCATCAGAGCAGCCTCCATGCTCATGTATAGGCACCTTCCAGTGTGAGGTACTAAATTAATGCACATTAGGCTACACTAATGCACAGTAACACATTTGCACACTTTCTTAGTGAAACTTAATGAGCAGTAGACTATTTTACTGTGTATTAGCATAACTCACGGTTTTTTACATGATGCTTTAATGCACAGTAAAACAGTCTACTGTGCATTAAAGCACATGTGTAGACACAACCAGTGTCAGGTTAGTTGATTCTGCATAGGGGAAAGCGTAAAACCAAAGCAGCGCAGAATTCCTTTATTAGTGTTGTTCCTCAGGAACCTTCTTGTTGATGGTGTATATCTGTTTTTTTCAATAGACCCTGTAGATTGCAATAAACCTGTATGGCAAGTAGTCATAAAAGTATGTGCCTTTGTCCTTGACTAATGTAGGTTGTTGGCATATTTCCAATCTCTCATTCCAAACCAGTTCCTGCTTATCTTGCTTTTCTGTTGCAGCTATCCTGAATTTCTTATTCATCCTAAATGTCCTTCTGTGCGAGTTCTATT
This sequence comes from Alligator sinensis, assembly GCF_000455745.1. Taxonomy (NCBI): domain Eukaryota; kingdom Metazoa; phylum Chordata; order Crocodylia; family Alligatoridae; genus Alligator; species Alligator sinensis. The sequence continues at coordinate 1,557,223 of NW_005841848.1, read as the reverse complement.
TCACCGGCAGACAACACAGTAGGGCCACTACTGTACTAGATGACCAGGGGTTAGGATGTAGGGCTTGAAAGAGGGTAGAAGGGCTTTCTACCAAGTTCACTTTTGAAAGCTCAGTCCCTTTAGCAATTTTTCTGCTGCTGACTGTCCACCTTGTTTTCTTTGCTTATACTATAAAATTTACTATAAAGATAAAATTGATACTTGAATGTCCCAAACAAAACCCTTAGTAAAAATGGTTGAAGTTGCTCATGTGCGTGTATTTCCATTTCAAGCATAAAACCCTCCCCAGCAAGTCCTAACCCAGTCTCAGCAATTTACAGTTACAACCTTGTTAAGGTGGGTAGGTGGGAAATATGCCATAATCCTAGACTGATGGCAACAATATGGCTTTTCATTTTGGAAGGTATTACTTTTAAAGACCAAACTCCATGAGTTTGTAAGGATAAGAGTGAGAGATTTGTTGGAATTTTGGGCTGTGCCTGAGATGTAAGTGATAGTATGATGTCAGTACATACAGACACATGCAAGCTAGGTTTAATTAAGCTCATTCAAGCAGGAGAATCAAGCTTGCACAAGAGACACTGGCTTCAGATGCAAAGCGCCTAAAGGTTTCTGCAGATCATGCTGAAGCCTATGCTGTCACAGATTCATTGTTTTTGGTGCCTAAGTTAAATGAATTGAATCTATCTTGGGTATATCTATACCTACCCAAGATTGCTGTGTAGTCATTGGCTAGATCAGGGGTTGGCAACCGAAGTCCATGGGCTAGATTTGGCCAGTGAAGAGACTGGATCTGGGCCACAGTAGCTCAGGAAATTGGCAGCATGTTCCAGCCACAGCAGCAGAGAAGGTGTCCCCAGGGTTCCAGCTGTGTTTAGTTTATTCACTCTGTTGCAGCAGAGGGGGCATCCCTATGGTCCTAGTTACTGCCTTTTTATACCTATTCCCCTTGCAGCATCTGCTGATTGCTGGGGCATGCAAGGCTGTGGTCTGCTGTTGGGGCTGAGTTTTAAGCGGCAGCCCAAGGTGGCAAAAAGGTTGCCAACCCCTGGCCTAGATGAGGAAAATTCCCTTGTATTCTTTATCCCTGCCTATTTACATGGGGGGCAGGTACAATGTGACCTTAGTGCTCGATCCAGGTCCATTAAAGTGAGCAGGAGTTTTGCTATTGTCTTCATGGACATTCTTGATGCTATGGACAGTGTATTATCTTTTTTTTGTTTTTTTTTAAAGCTTGTATATAAAAGTCTGCAAAAGGCATGTTTGGGACTGGGCTAATAATGCATGTTTGGGTCTGGTATAATAATCAACACCTTCCTTCTAGTAGAAAATTTCTTAAATCTCTGCAGATAGAGGTTTTGCTTGGAATTCTCTAGCTCTAGTCCCACTAGAGACAGACATTTCATAGAAAGGTAGCAGGGCATGGTCATGTGTTCCATGTTAGGAAGGCATAATCCCAAACTAAATTGTGATATACTGAATGTTGAAGAAACTCCACCCTTATGATACATATAGTATATAATAAGTTATCTAGAGCTGTATAGCTTTAAGAAATGTTCAGCATATTTTTCAGCATCTTCTGTAAGTTTGGTAATATAAATTTGTTCCAAGGGACAAATTAACTTTTCAGGCAGCAGAAGGAAGCACTAGGAATTCTGACTCCCAAGGCACCTTCTGTAAAAGTGGGAAAAAACGGGATCCAGTAATAAACCACATTTGCCACTATAAATGGGCTAAAGTGCCAGTAAGAGTAGATGCTTGACAGTCACATTAATCACTATGAGAAAGCAGACTTATGCAGCTAGACACTGCACACTCTGTAAGTGCTTGGATATGCATTACTTTCAAAGGCTGATTTGTAGTTCTAAGAAATCTGGTTGCTACTAGTCATCAAAGTACATTGTCCTTTTTGAGTAGTGAATCCAGAGCTATTCAACCTCAATGAAGCCTGACAAGCAGAAATGGAGCCATATTCTATTTTCTAAAATGTCTCCCCTCATTACACATTGGTGCTTCTTTGACAGCCTTTCTTCCTGCTGTCATAACTTCTTCAATCATCTAGCCACCAATGGAAACAAAACAAAACTCAACATTTCATTCAGGCTATTCCACTGACTAAAGATTGACCTTTGCTGCCTATGTGCATATTTACCAGCATTATATTGAGAGAGTAAATATAATTGACTATCTCTGCATAAATAGCTCTTTTAGTTCCCTTCATGTTCAGTACGCAGCTACAGGTACAGTTTTTAGGCTAGTGAGTTTCTATTCATCTCCATATAGCTTTATTAAGTGTACTAGCCAATTACCCATCAAGAATGACGGGGGAGGGAGTAGGCAGGGATGGAGCCCCATGCCCCCCCGATCTGGGCCCGCTCCCTTCTTCCCTCCTGCTGCTTGGGGTCTGGGCCTGTTCCCCCCATCCCTGCCACAGCGGCGGGGGGAGGGGAGGAGCGGGCCTGGGCCTGATGCGGGGGAGGACTGGGACTGAGGGCAGGGAGTAGCTGGGCCACCATGGGGAGTAGTGGGCCTGGGCCAACCTGGCAGCAGTGGGTGGGGGGGGGACAGGAGGAGTGGGTTCGGGGCTGATACAGGGGAGAGGCAGAGGTTGGAGGAAGAGTGGGACCAGGCCTGAGGGGGCAGGAGGCCCGCTCCTCCCCTCCCCCTGCCACTGCTACTGCTGCGTTTGGCCAGGCCCAGTGCTCCCACCCCTGCTGCTGTGGTGGGCTGGCTTCTGCTCCAGCTTGGGCTTGGTCCTTCTCCCTGCCTCAGGCCTGGTCCCACTCCTCCCCCATCCCCCGTCTCCCCCACATTGGCTCACAGTCTGCTTCTCCTGTCCCCCTCACCATCGCTGGGTCAGCCTGGATCCGCTATTCCCCCTGCTGCGGCAGCCTGGCTTCTCCCCACCCTTAGGCCTGTTCCTCCCTTGCATTGGGCCCAGACCCACTCCTCCCCTCCCCCCCCACTACCGTGGCACACCTGCTATTCCTCCCACCCTTGCCATGCCATGTCCTGCAGGTGGTGATGACAGAAGGGGGGAGGTGCAGGCCGAGGCCAGAGCTGGTGCCCCCCACCCCAATGGCATCCTGACCCCATTACCCCCTGTGCCAGTGTCACCTGCAAGGAGTAAGGGCCGGTGGGAGGGCCTGTTCCATCCTCTCCATTGCCCCTACCTCCAGGGAGCAGGGCGGGGGGGTGAGGCCAGATGTGCTGGCCTTGGCCCCCCATCCCCTGTGTCCCTGCCATCATGGTGGCACTCCACCACCACCAGCTTCTGTTTGAACACTTGTTCACACTCTGATTGGCTGTTTGTCGGCCAATCAGAGTGTGAATAAAGTGTTACAGACAGACAGACAGACGTAGGCTTTTATAATATTAGAATACTGAGCTGATGTTCTAAGGTACCTATGTGCAGGATGGAACACCACAAGATGGAACACTTGGTGATCTAGTGCCAGGGATGGGGAAGCAGCCCAGAATAATAATAATAAATCAGGGGGTTGCCTCCTGCTCACTGCATGGTCTAGAGCTGGGGATGGGGATCTAGTGCAGAGGATGGGGAGTCAAGCAAGCTGGGCTGACTCCCCATCCCCTGCCATATCTTGTTCTGGGGATGGGAAGTCAGTCCAGCTGGACTGACTTCCGATCCCCAGCCTATGGTTGAAACATTTTGACTAGCCACGTTTTGTTTCAACGCTATTTCTACGGCCTTTGTTTCATTCCAATTTTGCTGTTTTGACCTTGAAATTGGTTGAAACAGTGTCGAAATGAAACAGTCGGCAAAATTGCGCACAGCCTTAGTACTCAGTATCTCAATGGGTCAGCTCATAATTTAGCAAACAAAATATATTTTTATCCCAAATGAAAAGTGAATGGTAGAATACCAAGTAAAATAATTATAGAATTGATACTATCATTTAGGTATCATGATGAGAAATTAGGAAATTTCTGAACCAAATTCTCATCTGATGTAAATCAGCATAGCTCCATTTAAATCAATATTATACTAGTTGAGGAAACAGACTTTTATATCTACACCCTTTCAAAGATCTCCCCTATGTTTATGGTTATCTCAGAGAGTGGCATTACTAAGCTTGTCATGGAAATGTGGAAGAAATCACAAGAAAAGTAAATAACAATTGATATGAGAAGCCATAGGCAATGCCGGGGTGGGGGGAGGCAGTGCAGTGGTGCAGCGATGCTCCTTTGATTCCTATTCCACCCAAACTCTAAAACCAACTGCCTGGGATGGGTGGCAGCATCTCCATTCAGACAATGCTGAGAGAGTCAATTGACCTCATGGCTCATAATCATCTCCCTGATTCCTGCAAATCTCTCTCCTTCATAGGTGTTAATGACCTCTATCCTCTTTAAAGGTCTTGTTGTTTCACTAGTCAAACTGGACATTATACACATACCTTTTCATACCATGATGTGCCAGAGAGCTGGCAGGTCAGAGCAGACTTGATTAATCAAGTTTGCTCCACACACGAGCACACAAAACACCTCAAAGGTGTTTTAGTTCAAAAGTGTGATGCCACTATTTTCTCAGTGTGCCGCACATTTCACCACCTATAGAAGTGCGTGCACCACAGCGCCGGGCACAAACATGTACAAATGCCCACTGTTCTTTCTTCTGAGGTTTTGATGTCTGCTAGCCATTTCTAGTAATGTGTCTCTTCTTTTCCAGTCCTGCAGACTGCTTTCAGTTCTATCTAAAAACCTTAAGTCAGATGTGGTAATATTAACTCAGAAGTAGAAGTGACTGACAGTGAAATATCGAAAACATTGTCAAGATGTTCAAGAAGACTAGATTTTGTTTGAATCTGAATAAGAAATGTACATTTAACTGTAATGAATACAGGACTAATGACACACTCTTTTGACTATTTTGACTATTTGTTTTTGCTTCATTTGTTGTGTTTTTTTTAAACTTGATATATAATCTAGCAAATTTGTGCACATTCCAATAGTTAAGTTTGGTTTTGTTTTGACCTTAAACAGAATAGTATAGTGCTAGCCCTCCTAGAATATTAGTAAAGCATCTAGTTTCTCTTTAACTGGAGAAAAATGTGCCTTGTGTTGTATGTGAGGATGTGCTATACCTTCTGCACCCCTCTTTCAAAATCCTAGATCCTCCCATGTGAGAAGCTGTATTAGATATCTGAGAATGACTAGAATCAGTCACAGTATCTCAACCTTCCTGTAAAAAATAAAACCAAACACAAATGTAAAGCCTACTTCTTCAGAGACATATTCAGAAGATGAAACATGCACCTCATAGTAATCAGTTTAGAAGTTATGGTAATTGCCATAAATCTGAGAAAAAGTTGAAAGTTAGATTGGACAATTACTATAGTTTACCCAGAAACAAATAGGACAATGAACTCCTTGTAATATTAAAAGTAACATTTTTCCATAGAACATCTATATGTGTTCAGTGTTGTTCACACTAAGGACTATAACCACAAGTGGGTTTATAGAGACCCTACCAGTGAAGTCATGAGAACTTGCCAACTTTGTATTTATTTTAAATAACTGTGTGGGGTTGTGGTCATGTTGCAATTTTTGTTGTTGGAAGGGCATCCCAGGCCAAATAAGTATGAAAATTGCTCACTTAATCAGACATTATTGCATATTACTAAACAACTTTTTCATGTTTTTTTATTTCAATTCAGAATTTTAATGTTAATGTATTTATTCTTCTGTAACATTAATTCTGTGACTTGTTTGTAGAGACACCAAACTTTACCAGGTACTCTGCCTATTTACAACACCAGTGCTGTCACTTCAGAAATAGTCACAACTTGGCACCTGACACTGAAATCCAGTGATCAAAGAAAGAATCACTAGAAAATCAACTACTACTATTCAGAGGTGATAGTATAGCCATCATGAATTTCAAAGAGGTCCCATGTAGAAAAGGAGTCTACTGTACATTGGACATATTCTGATTTTTCAAAGATACTGAATATTTGATGCTCTGATTGACTTCAGTGAGTACTGGGGTGGTTCAGCATCACAAAAAAAATCAATCCAGCATAAACTAAATAGTGACAGTCAGTGAACATTTGTGCCATCTGATTACTTATGAAATCATGTTAGATGGTAAAACAATATTTAAAAGTGAGTCATCACCCATATTCATGGAAATATTTCATATAAATTTCCTGTTCACAAAAATATAGGAGGTGGCAATGTTCCTAAATGCTAACTCTATTTGAAATATGACAAATGGGATATAAACAGTAGTAATGTAATAGTATTAGATACTTCTATATACAATGCTGACTGTATAATGCAGTTGAAATATTGCATAAAATTTTGAGTATGGCCTATTAAAAGTAAATCTGAGATTTTAAATAAGTGCAGTGCTTTAATACTGGCAATATGCATTTTATAATGAAGTAGACTGAGAAAAGTTGAAAGACAGAAAGAAAGGCTTTACCTCATATACTATTACTTAAAAATGCTTTATAGGTTCATGTAAAAAGAGAAGCTTCCTTTGTAAAACATGGTTGCAATTTAATTCTGATAAATATTGTTCACAGGAAAACAGTTCACATGGAAAGAGGTACAGAGCTGGGATTCTGACTTAAGGGAGAATGCCTGGTTGTCTGGCTGTAGGTAAGCCAGCATGCTGTTAGGAGTCAGGACTTAGGACCAAATATGCAAAGAGTGGTGCACAGATACCAAACTTTGCAGCAATTATTATTCTTGTTCCCTGTGATACATTTAAATCCATGGGAGTCTATAAGATTTAAGAATAGATCCTGATCATATTCCATTACACCCATTTGGTAGGCCAGGGACTTAGACTGGCCAGTACTACTTTTAAAATGCAGTGTTTTGTATCTGAGCTTGCAAAAGAATTAATTTTAGAATTTAGGATATCTGTAGTTCCTTTTATTTTGTTTTGTAAAAATCGTGTTTTTGTTGTGTGACATAACAAAGGTTAAAATTGGGTTTGCACTTACTCAAAAGGGTCTTGTTAGGGTCTTTTGTACAAGTAGGGCTTTTTTGTGGTAAGACATAGCAAGAGTAGCAGTTGGGTTTGTTTATGTGTAACAGGCCACTGGCAGACATTAAGTTAAATGAGTAATGGGGTCTGAAGAATTTTATCTCAAATCCTCCAAATAATGTGTCCTGTCATGCCACATGTTTAAGATCTGGCATGTCAGAATGCACGATTTTTAGGATCTGGGAAATATTTCAATTCCTCAGATCCCATTGCATGCTGCAACCTTAAAGCTGTGCTGGGCAGCCTGGCCTTGGGTACCCCAAAGCTGAGCAGCACAGTACTACTTTAATCATTCCAGTGCACATTAAGCCCAGCATCACAATTACTGGCATCATTGAAGCCATACTGGGCAGCCTGGTATTGGGGACTGATCCCTGACAGTGGGCTGCATGGCACAACTTTAAACTTGCTGGTGCTGGGGAAACCCACCATTTGAGACTGGATCTGCAGTGCCACACTCCGTGTAAGCCAGGAAATTTAAATAGGTTTGTAAACAGCCCAGCACTGGGGAGTGGCTCCTGAATTGGGATCAGTTGGCACCCTTTCAAATGCCACACATTCAAATTACATCATGATACAAACCAGTCACAAAGATGTTCCATACTAATACATGAAACGTGGAACACCTTTGTGGCTAATATGCCATTTTTATTGCATGATAAATTGGTTGAACACATGGCATATTCCAATTTTTTGCACAATTAGCATGCTATTCACATGAGACATCTAACATCTGTTAGGGGTCACAGCATTAGAAAATTGAAAATGCAGGTTGGGCAGGGGGGGAATGCATTTGGACACACTGACACTTCTGAGGAGCAGCTGATGCTGCAGAAAAAGCACCCCACAATCTCTAGTCACCTGAGGACAGACTAGCTATCTGGTGTAACACGTTGTTGATCATTTAGGGTAATTATTTTGGTAACTGTGATTTTAATTATCTAGCTCTCAGGCTTGCTCTGTCAATAAATTCTCTGCTTTAATAGACGGGCTGTAATTGTTGAAAGAGTCAAACATAAACTCCTTAAAAAATAGTAACACTTCCTCCATGGTGCGTCTCCATGAAGAAAATCTTCCTTATTTGAACTCCCATCTATGGTTTCTACCAGTGAGCTGGGGCATAGTATGGAAAAGAATATCATGCATACAATTTAACATGTTTTTCATGTAAGATATATAGTAGTCACTGGAGTCATTGTGCTATTTGATCTTCTCCAGTTATTGACCAGATAGAAAGAACTGAATGGAGGTAGTTTGAGGGCTAAGATCATGAAATACAACGTTGATTTTTAATGTATGCAGAAGTCCAATTTAAAGTGGTTTATGGGGGCTCAAAATCTGACCTTGTCCAACCAAATATTTTGAGCTTCATTTCTACCTGTCTGTTCTGCCTAATGATTGGTGGGTTGTTCTGGTTGTACACCATGAGGAAACAAATTTTCTTACTCTAGCTTTCAGCTATGCTGCAGGCAGATGGAATTATTTTCCTGAAATAGAAAATGACTGTGATAAGAAAATATAGATGAAGCTAATCACAGTAGGTTCCATCAGATCTGTCATTGTTGCACTTATTGACCAATTTATCAGAGTAGCCTGTATGCTTCACTTTCCCTAAGGCTTCTGTGCTGCAAATATGTGTAGGAAATAATTTATTTTGGAGGATTTACTTAGTTTTAACATGAGAATTTCAGCCAATCATAGTCCGGAAAAGTAGATCACTGTTCTGAACAACACTGAAACTCTTATTTGTGCCACAAATACGTATCTAATCATTGATTCCTTTTTTTCCTCACAGGCTGCTGTACTGCAATTAGCCTTTAAAAAAATGCTACCCTGATAAATAGAACTGACTTTCATTCATGGATATCAAAGAGCTTTAAAAGCTATGGATAGGCTTCAGCCACACACGGATTCAGATGTTTGGAGGCTTGTTTCACAAAGTTTTGGTTCAAACTTATAATCATGTTCATTAGTTCATGACCTTTGAGGCTTCAGTCATCCTCCCTTTTATAAGAAATATTGGAGGGAACTGCAAAGAGGTAACACAGAAGATGTGTAATGGTGTGCCCAAGAAGGGACACGTGTTGCAGTAAGAGTGGGAAAATGGACAATGTTAGGGTTAGAGCATTCTAAACCAAACTTTTGTCATAGGTAGGACTTGGGTAGGAATTGCCATCCTTGCTTAGTCCATATTTTCAAAGAATATAATATATACAAATTATTTTGGTGAATCTTGGACAATAATAAACTCTCTACATATGAACAAAGGACTTTTCATATTGGAGTGAATTATTGATCCTTCTATAGCCTACTATTTACAGTTTCCTATTCTGTCTGACAATCATCTATACCAGCTGCTGCAGAGGAAGATATAAAAAATCATAAAGTAGGTTGTTATGGGACAGCCTACCCTGAGGACACTTATTTCTGAAAACAAACAAACAAATAAAAACACCCTCTTGGAAGAGGTGGTATATGGAGGGAAAATAAGGTCTCCATTAATTTTGTGTAGTAGTAGTGGATAATATTTATATTCACAGGTCATACTGATAATTTTGGGAAACTTTTCCCCTAAAACTCTTTCCAATTGAGTCCAGATTAACTTTATAATGTTGTAGAAAGCCTTTATTTCAATGTGTAAAATAAAACTGTTTTTCACACTCTGGAGACTATATTCAGTTCAAGACAAAAATTCATTTCCTTTATTTGCTTGGATGACTTAAGTTTAAATTAACCCTCATAATATAATTCCTCTCAATTTAATTTCATATTTATTTCTCAAACAATTTCTTTTTTAAATTTCATATTGCATTATGTAATCACACTCTCCATTAATTTTAATATACATATTTCATTTATGAATGCTCCCTATAGTCTGATATTTTTCAGCATTCAAGATCAAACATGCCTTTTCAAATAGGTGTATAATATTTTAACAAGGTCTTTCCCCAAACACTTTCTAAATATGATCTTAATACAGTAACCCAAGCTTGATTTCTGTTTTCCCAAAGAAGAGGAGAAAGAAAAGAAACATGGAATATATATTATTCCATCTAGGATTTTATATTATGCTTATCAACATATGTTCTGTGGGACTGGCTACATATAGAAATCTGTACTGCACTGGTTTAATTAAAAAAAAAAAAACATATTTATTTTAAAATACCTTAAACTGGCTCTAATTGTCTTAAACTAAATGAATCATCTTGTTAAAATGAAATAAGACTGTATATGCATCAGTTTAACTAACTTGGTTTGCAATCACAAATTAGGTCAACAGCTTTCTTGAATAGACAAGTCCTGAGCTATACCTTTTTACAAGGTTTTGTCCACATGAAAAAGTTGATTCAAATGAATTTTTAAATGGCTTTTAAAATAAATGTACCAGTAATCAGACTTATGCACCTCTGTGTGGACACCCTTGGCTTGAGGGTGGCTTACTGCTGTTCAATTTTATATGATTCTCAGTGGGTTCATCTCTATGTGTGCTTTACTGTGCAGTAGACTACACAGTAAAGCATCACTATTTAGACGTGCATGGCAATTAGACTGCTGTTTAGACTAATTTACTGCACTTTTGGATAGTCTCATCAGACACAAGTACTATCCAATGGCACAGTAAATTACTAGGGTTGTACAAAGATTCAGTAGCTGATTCAATTTGGAGGTGATTCGGCCTGATTTGGGGACCAAATCTCTGAATCTGAATTGAATCAGGAGACCAAGTAAAAGCTCCAAATCAATTCAAAGCATCCGAATCAATTTGGAAAAAGATTTGGAAAAGATTCGGCTGATTTGGAGATTTGACCATAGACTAAACATGCAGCTAACACAGGGGTGGGCAAAATGCGGCCCGGGGGCTGGATGTGGCCTGCCAGGCCATTCTATCCAGCCCACAGCCCCCCCCCCCCAATTAAGAAAATTAATATTTATCAGCCCCAGGCTGCCTGGTATGTGGCCCTCAATGGCTTGCCAAAACTCAGTAAGTGGCCCTCCGCCCAAAATAATTGCCCACCCCTGAGCTAACAGCTGCTTCCAGCTGGTAAGTCTGTTGGGGTTGGGGGAGTGGGAAGCGAAGGGGCATGGGGGAGGGAGGGACTGAGGCTGGGACAAGCTGCCGAGCTGGGGTGAGCGGCACGTTACTCTGGGAGTGGGGTGTGGGGTGTGGGCCCAGCAGTGCTGAGAGTAGGGGTTATGCCCTGCTGCCGCTTGCTTAGCTGGGGTGGGAGCTAGGCCCACTGGGGCTGAGCAGTGCCAGGCTCTGGCTGACTGCTGGAGCCGCCCCAGCTCCCAGACAGCACTCAGCACCCTGCCAAGCCATGCTGCACCCATGCCATGGGGCAGCTGCATGTGGGTGCCAAGCACCCACTGCTGCAGCCAGTGAGTACAAGGCTTTAAGTGCAAGGAGCCTGGGCCGGGCAGGGGATGGAGCCAGGCAGTGTAACCTTGGGGGCTTTTCCCATGGCTCCCTTGGCTGTGCTTGCCTCTGCCCTGGCAGGGGGAACCATGGGGGCTATGCCCTGCTGTCACTTGCCCAGCTGGTACGGGGGGGGGTCACAGTGCAGGCACGGCTAGCTCCAGGCAGCAGCAGGGCATAGCCCCACTCCCAGCACTGCTGCACCTGCATCAGCATTGTGCCTGCATCCTGTGCCCCACCATGCTGGCTGGCAAGTGACTCAGAGCAAGCTGCACCTGCATTGTGGCCCCCCACCCTGGTTGGGGAAGCGGCAGCAGGGCATAGCTCCCACTGAGGCAGAGGCAAACACAGCCAGGGGAGCCACAGGAGAAGCCCCCATGGCTGCCTTGCCTGGCCCCATCCCCCGCCTGCCCGAGCCTCCTGGCACTTAAAGACTTGTACTCACTTGCTGCAGGAGTGGTGATTGGGGCCTCTGGGTGCTCATGACAGACCCCCACCCATGCAGCATAGGGGAATGTGGGGCAGTGGGGATCGTTCCCCCTGCTTGGCACCTGAGTGACAGCTGCCCCATGGCGTGGGTGCAGCATGGCTCGGCAGAGTACTGTACACTGTCTGGGAGCTGGAGAAGCTCCAACAGTCAGCTGGAGCCCGGCACTGCTCAGCCCCAGTGATCCCAGCTCTCAGGCAGCGTGCGGCACCCTGCTGACCTGTGCTGCACCTGCGCCACGGGGCAGCTGCC
>NW_005841848.1:1543215-1544871 GCF_000455745.1 Alligator sinensis | reverse complement strand
CCCCCCAGCCCTGGGAAAGGCAGGCACAGCCAGAGTAGCCATGGGAGAACCTCCAGCTTCCTTTGGGCTCCATGTGCTATGCACAAATAAACTCCAGAGCTAATTGCTCCAGAATTTTTTGCTCCTGGGCATATGTTCAAATGGTGCACGTAGGAGCAAAAAAGCTCTGGAGCAGGGGTGTCCAAACTTTTTGAATGTGGGGCTGGATCACGAACTTTTTATCACCCAGTGGGCCGGCGAGCCATATTCAAAGACCTCACAGGAAGTGGTATCACATCAGGAAGCGATGTCACGTGACCTTTGACACCAATGAAGTTGCAGGAAGTGACAATGAAATGGGTCTGGAAATGTGGTTTAAAATCCATATTTTGCCTACCCCGATCTAGGCATAGCTATGCCTATGTTCTCCTATGGGTACTTCTCATGCTTCTGGGCTTTGCTGGTTGCCCCCACCACGACTCTTCCTTCCCCTTTCTGCTATATGTGCCAGGGTGTTTTTAAGTCTTCCTCAGAGGTACTAGGTGTTGGCTACAGCTGAGGCTAGGGACTCTGACTGGGGTGTGCCAATGCTCCTTCTGGGACCAAATACAGAGGTTTTTGGTTAGAGGGTTATGTCCAGAGGTAGGCAACCCCTTCCATGGGTGCCAGAGCACAGCACACAAAGGCATTTTGCTTGGCATGTGTGCCTCGGGGCAGACTTCAGGGGAAGGGCCAGGGCTGTGCTGCCACAACAAGGATAGAGTCCCTCATGGCTCCCCTGCTGTCTGCCACTGGCACACCAACATTTTACAAGTCAAGGCTGCGGAGGGTTATGTCCAGAGGTAGGCAACCCCTTCCATGGGTGCCAGAGCACAGCACACAAAGGCATTTTGCTTGGCATGTGTGCCTCGGGGCAGACTTCAGGGGAAGGGCCAGGGCTGTGCTGCCACAACAAGGATAGAGTCCCTCATGGCTCCCCTGCTGTCTGCCACTGGCACACCAACATTTTACAAGTCAAGGCTGCGGATGTTTTTGGCACTGCCCAAAAAATGCTGCCGAGCCCTAGTCTTGCCCCTCTGCTCGGGGTCCCACTGATCGCCAAATTTGGAGTCAGGAAGGAATTTTACCCCATGGTCAGATTAGAGCAGACAGTGGAGGTTTTTGCCTTCCTTTGTAATGCTCCAGCACCTGGCTTCTGGGACATGGGCACAGCTGGCTCCCAGGAGGGAAGACCAGGCTTTGAGGTTAAAGCCTCGGCCCCAGGAGATGGGGGTCAGAACTGAGCCTCCCTCCCCTGTGAAAGGTAGGGACCCCCCCACACACACAGGTGCCGGGAGCCCACAGTCACCGGCCCTGTCCTGGGGGAGGCGCTGTCTTCCTGCCCCAACCCCGGCCCGGCCCTACCTGCAACACCCCGGCCGGGCAGAAGGCGGCAGAGGAAGATGACGAGGGCGAACCTGGCTGCCTTCACGGGTCCGCATCGCTGCACTGGGCTGGAGGGAGCCAGAGCTGGGGCCGGGCAGCACCTCGGGGCGCAGCAAGCGCAGGCTCTGCCTGAGCCCAGGGCCATCCCATGCGGCGCGGCCAATGCCGACAGCCTGGCGGGAGGAGGCACCTGCCCACGCCACTCTGCCTCCACCTCTGCCTCTGCCAGCGACTCGGGGCTAAGCAGCCCAG
>NW_005841848.1:1525024-1543133 GCF_000455745.1 Alligator sinensis | reverse complement strand
GGGGGGGCGGGCCCGGTTCTGCCCCAGCCAGCAGAAGCGATGGCGGAGCCATGTGCCGTTCAGGAGGGGATGAGCCCATCCGGAGCGGCAGGGGCTCAGCTGCATTTTCCCCTTGCCTAACTGCAGCTGAGCCCCCTACTGCTCTAGCTGGGCTCATCCCATCCCTAGCGGCACATGGCTACTCCTCTTCCCACATGCATCACGTCAGCAACGTCAAGCTGACGCGGTGCGTGTGGGAACCTTGCCCCTTCCACAGACCTTCAGCAGCCATTAGGAAGCTGCTATGGGACTGGGGGAGGGACAAGGGGCAGGAACGAAAGTAAACAGTGTTTACTTTTGTTTCCCATCTCAGCACTGCGGGCCACAGAAAATGCCTTGGTGGGCTGCATGGCAGCCCGTGGGCCGTATATTGGACAAGCCTGCTCTGGAGCAATAAGTTCCAGAATCTATTTCTGCACATTAATTGCATGTGTAGACGTGCCCACCGTCCATAAGTTAACCTGAAAAAGACTTGTTTAAACCTGAATTACAGTGTCCACATAGGTCTGGAATGGTTTACCTAAAGTGGTTTAAAAATGCTGTTAAACTGGTACAACATTTTCAAATAGGCTTAGCAGGTTTATGCTAAACTGAAATGAAGAACTTTTAAAATCTAAAGAAGAGTATCTACATCAGGTTTTGTATTTAAAAAATCTAGTGAGATATGAACATAACCCTGCATATTTCTTTATAAACTTTATGAGGATTATTTAATAACAGGATATCCTCAACTTTATGCAACACTAACCAGTTTGTGTTTCAAAGATTTCCTGGCAGGTAAAAAAGAGAAATAACCAACCCCCTGACCAGAAGTTGAACAACGAAAGGGATTGTATGGGAAACTTACTCTCCCATTTCTCCATCTTAAGTCTTCTCCTATGAAAGGTAATTCTGCAAGGTTACACTATCTTCAAAATGACCTCAGCTCTTCTAAGCATTGCAGCATGTCTCATCTGTCTCGATGCCAATATTCCATTATATTTATTGGTTGTAGATGGTTAGTTGGTTTTGAAAATGTAAAAGTTTAGCACAGAATGGCTCTGCTTAGACCTTGTCAGGCAATAGTTTACAATGCAAGGCATTTTGGATCTGAAGTAGTTTAGTACACAGGACTGTCTAACTGGCAACATGGCCACTCAGGCCACATGGAACCTGCAAGTGGTTAACACGCAGCCCATGAATTCCTACCCCCTCATCCCCCCCCAAGGCCTGTGCCTTGCTCTTGCTGTGGCAGTGGCACAGGCCTTCAAGCTTCCCTCCTTCAGCTTTTGCTTCCTCCTGTTTCTGGAGGTGGGGCAATGCAGTGGGAATGGGCTGAGTGGCCCAGACTGCATGCATGGGAGGGGCTCCAGGGTGCCTGGGCTGTGCAGACAGTAGAGCAGGGTCCAGAGGTGGCCATCTGACACTGAATGGCCCACACAGCATGTGGCCTCTGGGTCTGCAGCCCTTGTGGTATGTGGCCTCCAGTGGCCCAGAAGTTGGACAGCTCCGGTCTGTGATTATTTGCTTGGAAAGCACGTGCTTGGCAAAAGCTTACTGTTTGGTACTGTTATAGTCAGGCTAAAGGATTTTTACTTTCATTTTTAAAAAGTTAAACTTACATAGTTTCCACATAGTCGAGCTATTTACTAGAATATTTAGAACAGTTTTTAACCAGAAAGATGGAAACTTGATTAGATAAACTAAGAAGTGACCTGGATTTCAGTTCAAGTGTAAGTCAAAGTTGTTTGAGTTTCAGAAAAGTTTGGTTAATGTTTCCTCATTTTTTTTTGCCCGCATAATTCTTTTTCTTTGTGTACTTAATGCTCATGTAAGACACTGCCAGAAGCAGTATTCATAAAGTAATCCATCACAACTAGGAACATGGACATCTCATTAGAATTCTTATTCTGGGGTAATTTTCAGATAAGTTTCTGCTAGGAATTGTGTATCTTAAATAGATTTCTCAACCTTTTGAAAATGTGTTAGTTACCATTTATAACCCTTGAGCAGTACTTTGGCATTACATCTTCACAGTGGAACATGTGAACATACTATTCAGCCCAAGGTATTTCAGGTAGCACCCTTCTTGATGGGGGCTCTATATGAACTGGTTCAAGTATCTTGCTACTTCCAGAGGCAGGAGTTTGGACCTGGTTCTGGGCCTCTGTTAAAGGCTGCTCCCAGACAACCCAGACGTTAGTGGTTACCTGGTCATTTGGCCTGGAGATTCAAAGGCACACAATACCATGTCACTCCCTTAGGTGCCATTTGATACAGAAAACTGAGCGGCTTAACCATGCTATCCAAATGGATTTGGGTGGACATTTGACCTTTTCTTTCTCTTTGCTCTATATACATTGGGCAGTTACTAAGTTAAAGGATGTCAGTAATTAGCTTTTGGATTCTTGCTGTTAACCTATATATGCTATATCTTATACTTTATTTTACTAGGCTGTAAGAGGAACACTCCTGTTTTTTTGGAATGGCTTTTGGAGGTAGATGTTTAGCAGGGGCATTAACGGTTTGCTGCTTGGAGAAATTCTTTGGCCCTGAGGGCACTGGATATTACAACAACTGAAGCAGAGGTGCTGGCATCAGCAACATTGTGCTTCTCACTTTCATTGCTTGTGGCATTGATGGCTGGCTTGGAAGAGGATGGAGAATATCAACTAAGGAGCTTGGGGACTCAAGTGGCAGTTTTTCTTCTCTTTTATTTTAGATTTTTGCATTTTAAGTCACTCTTCATTGATGGCTGAGAGAGATTCTTAGCAGAAAAATACACAAGAGAAATAGCAAGATCGTTCACTACACAGAGCAAGAGTCCCTGATGATGACAAGGTCAGGCCAAGAAAATAATTAAATAAACACAGCAAGTGCCAATATGGTTCTGCTTTTAACTTGGCACTTCAAAAATAAATTTACTATAGGCAGAGGTGCCTTTGCACCTTTTTTGTGTCCATTAATTCTCCTGAGAAAGGAAGAAAGATTTGCCAGACTGTAACAAAAGATCAGTTAGCATAAGCTTGAATCTACAAAAAACTGAAAGCCTTTAAAAAAAAATTGCCACAGATGGCAGCAATAGATTCACCTATTGGCCAGATGGACCCAAGCCCCAAGGCAACTGTAAACTAGGACATCAAGTAGTCTATAGGGGCCACTGAATTGCCAGCCTTGCAAATTCTACTCTTCTGTTTATCTGAGTTTGATTTTTTTTTCCTTGATGAATGGTCAATTTATTTTTAGATTGTCATTACTTTTCCTTATTATGGCAAATGGCAGGAGTATAGATTCTGGAAAATTTGTGAAAGGCAGCATAAGGCTGAACTAAGGTGCAGGCTTGTCAGTTAGGGAAAAAATGCAGAGCCAGCAGAGTGTCTACCATCTTGGCTGACATACCAGGGTTGAACTGGCAACCTTTAGAACTAAAAAGCAGAAACTAATATATCTTGAGCTAACACGCCAAAGGCTGGGCAGAGGGAACACTGGCAACACGCACTCGCCAGGTGTTAACATCGGTCTCTATAAGGAGTGATAGCAAGTTTTGTCTCCTCTCAAAAGGTGGACTGGGTAAGATGGATTTCATTTTTAATTCAATGTGACAGGAAGAATTAATCAATCACTAACTGATGTAGTATTTCATGAACACTACCTAAAATGATGTGGATGTAAAATTTATTTCATAATTGATTTTGCTCAGTATTTGACTTCAGTAGCAATTTTAATCAAGGTTTCTTAGGTGAAAAGCTTTGTAAACTGAATATGGTTTATTCTACTAAAACAGGATATAAAATGGGAAAAGTAGTTCTGAGATTCTTTCCATTCACCTATGAGGACTGATAGGCTAGGGACAGAAATGACACAAACTGGTATAGTTTCATAGTTGGTAGGGTCAGAAGGGACCTGAGCAGATCATCAAGTCTGACCCCCTGCCATGGGCAGGAAAGGATGCTGGGGTCAAACAACCCCGGTCAGGTGATTATCTAGCCTCCTTTTGAAGACCCCCATGGTAGGAGCGAGCACCACTTCCCTTGGAAGTTGGTTCCAGATCCCAGCCACCCTGACTGTGAAGTAGTGCTTCCTGATGTCCTGCCTGAATCTACTCTCAGTCAACTTATGGCCGTTATTCCTAGTTACTCCTGGTAGTGCTCGGGGGAAGAGGGTCTCTCCCATTCCCCGCTGGTTCCCCTTGGTAAGTTTATAGATGGCCATCAGATCCCCTCTCAGCCTTCTTTTGTGAAGACTGAACAGGTTCAGGTCCCATAGCCTCTCCTCGTAGGGTCTGCCCTGCTGCCCCCTGATCATGCGAGTGGCCCTCCTTTGGACCCTCTCAATGCTGTCCACATCCTGCCTGAAGTGCGGTGCCAAGAACTGGACGCAGTACTCCAACTGTGGCCTGACCAACGTCGCATAGAGGGGGAGAATCACCTCCTTGGACCTGCTCATGATGCATCTGTGGATGCATGACAAGGTGCAGTTGGCCCTACTGACTGCATCCTCACATTGGTGGCCCATGTTCATCTTGAAATCAATAATGATTCCAAGGTCCTTTTCTGCCTCTGTGCTGATGAGAAGGGAGTTCCCCAGCCTATAGGTATGCTGCTGGTTCTTCCTCCCCAGGTGCAGTACCTTGCACTTGTCCGTATTGAAACCAATCCTTTTCTCATCTGCCCACCCCTGTAACCTGTCCAGGTCTAGCTGTAGCCTGTCCCTCCCTTCTAATGTGCCCACTTCTCCCCACATCTTAGTGTCATCTGCAAACTTGAACAAGGTGTTTTTCACCTCTTTGTCCAAGTTGCTGATGAAGATGTTGAACAATGCAGGCCTGAGGACTGAGCCCTGGCGAACCCCACTGCCCACATCCCTCCAGATTGAAAATGACCCATCCACCACCACTCTCTGGGTGTGGCCCTCCAGCCAATTTGCACCCCATCTGAGTGTAGGCATCGACACCACAGTCGCCTAATTTTTTGATGAGAATGGGGTGAGAGACAGTGACAAAGGCCTTCCTAAAGTCCAGAAAGACTACGTCCACCATGACACCTGAGTCCAAGGATTTTGTAACCTGGTCATAGAAGGCCACCAGGTTTGTCTGACAGGACTTGCCTCTAATGAACCAATGCTGGTTGCCCCTAAGCATAATCTCCCCTGCTGGTCCCTCACAGATGTGCTCCTGGATAATTTTTTCAAAGAGCTTCCCCAGGACCAAGGTAAGACTAATGGGCCTATAATTTCCTGGGTCCTCCTTCCTCCCTTTTTTGAAAATGGGGACCACATTGGCCCTTTTCCAATCTTCTGGCACCTCTCCAGAGCACCGCAAGTGCTTGTAGAGCTGTGCCAGGGGTCCCACAATGTCCTCTGCCAATTTCCTCAGCACCCTTGGGTGGAGATAATCTGGACCTGCCAATTTGAAGATGTCCAGTCCCACCAGAAGTTCCCTGACCAGGTCCTCTCTGACCCTGGGCCTGGCTGTGCCTCTCCTGAGTTTGTCTGGGATTCCGGTGAGGGGGGATGTCCCAGTCCCTGCTCAGAAATATGGAGGCAAAGAATTTGTTAAAGAGGTCAGCTTTATCATCTGGTGCAACCACCAGATTGCCAAGCATGTCCTGCAGGGGCCCCACGTTACCCGGTGCCTTCTTTCTACTCCCTATTTAAAAAAGGACTTCTTGTTGTCTTTGATCCGGGTTGCTAGTTCCAGTTCTCTCTCTGCCTTAGCCTTCCTAACAGCTTCCCTACAGTCTCAAGCAATGGAGGTGTAATTCTCCTTGGTGACGGCCTCTCCCTTCCATTGGGCGTACGGCTCCCTTTTAGCTTTTAGATGATCCTGAATGCTTTGGGTCAGCCATGGGGGCTTTTGAGCACTCTTGCCCCCTTTGACTTGCATTGGGATTGTCACCCTTTGGGCTCAGAGGATCGTCTCCTTAAGGAACGACCACTCCTCTTGGATTCCCAACTCCCCTCCCCTGTAGGACCTCAGTGCCTCCCGACTAATCTCCTTAATTCATTGAAATTGGCCCTCCTGAAATCCAGGGCTGCTGCCTTGCTGCAGGCCTTTGAAACCCTGTGCTTGATGGTGAATTCCAGTAGGCGATGATTGCTATTGCCCGGGTGGTCAAGAACCTGCAGCCCTGGACTTCAGGAGGGCTGTATAAGTGATCAGAAACTAGTTCATATCTGTAACACAACAGAAGTTCAGTGCACATAAACTGCTTTCAAAATGGCTGAAATGGTTTAAGATAAACCTGAATGGATGTAGTATCAGGTTTAACTAATTTAGGTTAAATCAAGTTATTGATTTTTCTGTCCCAGATCCCCTCCAGATTCAAGTTAACTCATAATCCCGCAGCATCCTAGGATGCTTTGCACCTCCCCCACAAACCATCCCTTGCGGGGTGGGTGGGCTAGCCTTGGCCCAAGCTGTGTGCTCCAGGTGAGCAGGGAGGTGTGCTCTAGCACCTCCCCAGCTTTTGGTCTGGGCCACTGCAGGCACGTGGCTGCATTTCTGGAATCCAAAGTGAACCTCTGTTCACTTGCTTATTGGTTCAATGTAAACAGCTTAGACTAACCTGTGAAGATTGAATCAATTCAGCCTCAGGCTTTTTGACTGTCTCTACTTAGCTATAATGAGTGACATCCCTTTCTTACTGGGCTGCCATTGGGAAGAGAAATGTGTTGTGCCTTTTGACTGGTTGATTTGGAGAACTGCTAACAATTAACTGCCCTGAGAAAAGGTTCAGTTTACAAACTTGTCAGAGAACTGTTTGTAGCAAGCCTTTATTTTTTAGAAAGTTTTCTAAACTTTGTTCCAGAGATCAGCATTTCTTTCCAATGTTGTGAAAACCTATTTAGTATGCAAGAGCTCTTACATTTGTGTTATCCAGATGTAGTAATGCAGTAGGTGGTTTTTTTCCAGGTAACTTGCTTTGGAAATTATGTAATGTTGTGTTACAGTAATGCTACTGAAGCTAGTCTTACAAAGCTGATTTGCTGATTATGACAGCTGCCATAAAATTGTTAATTAATTTGCACAACTTACTGATAAGAGGGCCACAGCCACCAGGACCCAGCAGTGTTCAGAAAGTGAAATGTTGTACTTTGTAGATGTGCACAAAAGCAAAGTTTGCCTTTGGAAAAGTTCTTGATTTAACTGCAGAATGCAGTATGATCATATTACAAACCATATGAAGATGAACAATTAAAGGAATAATCTGCTTGACTACAATGCCCCTAGACCTGTTCCATGTTGGTTTAGCTTTCTCATTCATGGAGGAAAGCACTAATTTACACAGAGTAAGTTCAGTATGTAGTCGAGTGCAAATTTGATCATTTTTATATACATCAGTGTTTGGATTTTTTTTTTTTTATCTTCTTACCCAGAACATTTTACTGTACATCTACTTTGTTAGCACTTCATCCACACTAGGGCCTTGTGGGATGGAAGGTGGCAGCTAAAGCAAACTGTAGGCTAATTCAGAGATGGACACACAGACTGGGCCCCAGTATAAAATGGACAACTGTTGACACAAGTATTCTGGAAATACCATATTGTCTCACAATATGCTTCCAAATAAAACATGCACCTTGTTTTTTGAAAGGCAGAATGTAGAAAAAAAAAGATCCCTCCAGTGCCATAGCCAACTGTGTAACAGTGTAAGTACTCCTTGGAACACAGAAGGCACATCTACATGAGACATTTAAGGTGGAGCTGCCTAATTAGCGCTACAGTAAAACATCACTGTGTAAGTGTGCAACCCTATTAGGTCACAGTAGATTAATAAATGCTGCCTCAGCATAGTCTCACTAAGTACAGGTTTCTCTTGCTTTATGTGGGTTCTGTACATGCAAATTTGCTCTTATGCGATGACCCTTTTTATACAAAAAAATGTGTTGTATGCAAAGTAAATTCACTCTTATGCAATTGGTGGGCTGGAAGCCTGCTGTCAGCTGCTTTGTGCGGTGCATTATGGGAGTGACGCACACCAAAATATAGTCTCCTGTATGGATCTGTGCTCCTCGCTTGTTGTCTGCGATCTGTGTTTCTGTAATTGCCATCCCCATTATGATAGTGCATTGTGCTTGTGTTTATTGTCTTGTAAAAGTGGTAGAAATGGGTCTGGGGGTCAGTACAGGGGAAGTCTTGGAATGTATCCCTATTCGTTACATTGTGAAGTGGGTTCCCTTTATGTAGATTCGAGTCATGAACGATGCATGCCCCCGGTGGCTGGAGGGGTACGGCAGGAGCAAGACAGCGGTGGCAGGAGCATGGCAGCGATAAGTGGGGAGCTCCTGCAGATGCCACCAGTACTGTCAGCGGTGGGGCGGGGGGTGGTAAGCGCTGACCAGGGGTCAGTGATCATCCACAGATGTTGCCGGCAGCATCAGCGGTGGCCAGTGGCAATTGCTGACTGCCTGCAGACGCTGCTGGCAGTGTTGGTGGGGGTAGGGTGGTGAGCGGTGATGGCCCATAGGCCTTTTCATAGGGGGTGCATTGCCATGCTCAGGGGGTGCACGTGCACCCCCATGCACCCCCTATGCATCACCAGTGATTCAAGTTATGCATAGTTTTCCAGGAACACAACTACTGTACAGCATAAAGCAAGGGAAACCTGTTGTACCCTGTGGCAGCATTGTTTCATGCACCAGAGTGCGCATGTAGACAGGGATGGGGATGGGTGGGACATGGGGGTGCTTCAGTGTGGGGGTTTCCTGCTGCCTTGCTGCACATTAGAGCAGCTTTGTGCCCCAGCCAGCCCTTCTGCAGAATGTTGAACAGGGTTGGAGCAGCCCTGGGCTGGCAGGCTGTCCTGGATGCTGCTACAGAGCAGCCCAGGGCTGCTCTGGCTGGGCTCCATGTGCAGTGGGGAGCTGGATGAAGCATGAGTGTGCTTCAGTGTAGGGGCTGCACCCTTGTGCCCTGGGTCCCCTGCCACCCCAGGGCTGCTCTGACTGAGTTCCATGAGCAGCAGTGGGGACTAGCTGAGCATGGGGGCTGCCTGCTAGCTAGCCCCACACTGAGGCACCCTCATGCCTCAGCCAGTCTCCTGCTGCACATGGAGCCTGGTTGGAACAGCCCTGAGCTGGCAGGGGGCCCAGGGGATCAGCCTGTCAGCTGATGGCTGCTCCAGCTGGGCTCCATGTGCAGCAGGAGGCCTTGCTAGGGCATGAGGGTGCAGTTCCCATGCGGAAGCACCCTCACACCTCAGCCAGCCCCACTGCTGCACGTGGAGCCCAGTCAGAGCAACTCTGGGCTGGCAGGCTGACCCCTTGCGTCTCCTGCCCATTCAGGTTGCTCCCACTGGGCTATGTGCTGTGCATAAATGAATTTCAGAGCAATATGCTCCATTTTTTTTTTTTTGCTCCTAGGTGCATGTTCAAAAGGTACACCTGGGAGCAAAAAACTCTGGAGCAATAAATTCTGGAGTTTATTTGTGCACATTGATTGCACATTTAGACAGGCCCAGAATGTCCAGCAAGTGTGGCATCTCAAGAAGTTCCTGGTGTCAGGTGCCTCATGTAGTCTGTCTCCTTGGATACAACACTCCCTGGACCTTTTATGTTTCCAGAAGGGGTTACTTTGTCACACAAGGTGAGGCCCCAGACCCTTGCAACAACAGTAGAAAAATGTAGTTTTTTACTATAAATTGTTCTTTATATAAGTTCTGTAAATAACATGTTGTTTCCACACCAGAAGCCTCATCAAGATACTACCAACAGTTCACTTGCTGCTTCAGGCATAAGCTACAGTGCTCAGCCTGCTCAGCTGTGAGAAGATTAACATAAGACCGTCATTTTAACAGCCACCTGGACAGCTGCATGGCATGTACAGTGTTTCCAGGCTTACTTTTTTCCAGTAAAGAAAACAGCTTCACTTATTAACACATGCAAACCCATTTTGGAGAGCTGATTCTAGGGAAAAGGTGCACATTGTATGTGAGAAAATGGTATTTTAGATTTTTTTCATGTATGCCCATATCTCTATTAAAAGTGAGGATGCCTTCAATGTGCTCCAGTACATCTGGTGCAAGCCTTGGATTCCTTGAACATGGGGCAACAATGTATGGAAGGGAAGGAGAGAGGGAGGGTGAAAGGAGCAATGGAAGAGAGATACTGGAGGATGAAGAATGTCAGGGCAGAGATGAGGAAATAAGTAGAAGAAACAGTGAGAGAGAGAGAGAGAGAGAGAGAGAGAGAGAGATGGAGGAAGAAGAAAGCATAGTGAAAGGAAAAAATAGGAGAAACAAAAATGCAGTAAGAGATAGGATAGCAAGATACACAAGTAAAAGAATGAGAAAAAGAAAACACAGCTTTTAGGTTTAATGGAATATAATTTATTCAGACATGTTTTATCATTTCAACCTGAGGGAGTTGAAGAAATGCTGTATAGATTATATCAATCTATACTTTGGAGAGCATCCAAAGATGCTTAGAAACTTGGAAGTTCAATCAAATGCAGTACAGTTGTTCATTGAAGCATTTTCTATTCATGATCCCCACTTCAACAGTGAGGAGATTGATAATGATATACAGCAACAATGAAGAACTTTTAGTCTGTTAGAAGATCCTCACCCACTAGTTCTCTCTAAAGGGGTTTTTCGTGCAAGTAAAATAACATTCAAATACTGGGAGGTGATACCTGCAGCAATTTTTGCTGACCTTCTAAATAAGCTAATTGGAGACTTAACTCTTGATGTAACTTCAGCTTCTGTTCATTGCTTAGTTTTTAAATGCCTGCCTATAATTTTGGAGAATTCGCTGAGCTGCCCATTATTTGAGTTTCTCCTACCAGCAGTAAAATACAATTATGATATGATTATGAATGATCTATTACAGAGGATAACTAGTCCATGGACCTAGAGTGGTGATAATCCACAATGATTGAGAATGGAGGAAGTAGTAGGGACTCAGGGAAGAGAGGGGAAGGATAGTGTGGCAGAGCACCTTTGGGTGCTTGCCCCTTTAAGGGCTTGAGAAGGCTGTGAGGCAGCCTGCAGGTGACAGCAGAGCCAATCAGGTAGTCACATGATAGCCAGGAGGCTGCCTGATTGGAGCAGGGATGAGCAGCCTCAGTATAAGGCCCTAAGGAGAAGAGGTGGCAGTTGCTGCAGGGATGCTACTGAGGTAACATCACCCAGCTAGAGATCTGATGTTCCCAGGAACAATCTGGAGGTCAGGGTAGGAACTAAGGGTAAGGAGGAAGTTCCTAAGGACCCAGTGGGATCCCAAGCCCTGAGGAAGTGGCTGTGGGCCTGGGGCTGAGGAGAGGCCAAGTACACCTAGGCCTAGAGAAGGCACAGGCCAGCTTAGGAAGAGGCTTGGAGCTTGTGGGCCTACTGAGGGTCTAGGCAAGCCCTGATTCGAACTGGTGGTGAGGCCAGGGGCTCAGATTAACCCAGTGGAGTATTAGGCTGCTAGGTATAAGATCTCTGGGGCTCTAGGCAAGCCTGGCTTGAGATGACTACTTTCTGGTGGGTCCCAGGGGGGACCTCTACTGAGTAGGCAGGTCAGCTGTTGCCAGACTGACCCTTCGAATCCTGACTGGTCAATGCAAGGGGGCCAGGGCCATTGGGCCAAGGCCAAGTAAGCCCACTCCAAGGGGCAGGCCAGGGCTGCAGATAGCTACTGGCACCCTGACTGGCCTTGAAGTGGGGCCAGGTCCTAAAAGAGGCCAAAGGTCCCCTTGACAGGGAGGGGAACCACTGCAGAGCAAGGATAGGAGGTCAGCCAGCAAACAGGCTGATGGGAGGTATCCTGCAAGGGGGCCTGAGAGAGATCTGGCCTGTGGCTGAGAGGAAGGGTATGAGATGAAAACTGCAATAATGTGCCCAAGAATGAGCAGCCCAAGAAGAACATCCAGGAGCCCAATGAGTGGAAATAAGATCAGGGCATGTAGGCCTGCAGTGGTCCTAGGGAATGACCTGAAACTACACCCTGATGGGGTTGGATGGTGTGCTGGGGCTGCCTATGGAGGAGCAGTCTCCAGGAAATACCACACCAGTGCCTCGCTTGTGAAAGGTGAGTACGGGGTGCTGGAAAGCCTCAGCTCCCACTGCCTTGTGGGTGACCCTGTGGAGGTGAAAGGCTAGGGGAGCTGTGACAGGGTGCCGTCTTCAGCTGCATTTTTTTTAAAAATGTGCTGGTAAGTGTGCCCCCGTCAAGTCTTGCTGGATTTTTCTTCTCTGGGGATCAGCTTCCCTCCCTTTACTCTCCTGCCACGACTTGCTGTTACTTGGTTCTAAAGAAAGAGGGAGGCTGACCCACAGGTTCCCAGACAGGCTCCACGCTCACCACCCATAGGATAATGAGGGGTTGTCTTAAGGGCAAAAAATGCATGCTCCTACCATCCCTTGATGTGCCCCATGCCTCGCAGATGGTTTTATAAATTTCTCTTTATGTTGGGGGTCTCAGCCGCTGGGGCTTACCCTCTCTCTCTCTAGCTAGGCCTGTCAGTCAAAACCCACTAATCGGGTCTTGACTCCGAGGCTCTAGCTCTCTAACTCACTCAGGCTCAAGGCCCTCTGTTCCATGCTCTCCGTGACACCAGGCCTAATAATCCTTCTACACTGTGCACCCCTGTGGCACCAGACTGTTGGGGCCTCATCCCCCTTTGGCTTTGCCCCTCTTTCTGTAGTTAGGGCCTTTTGCCTAAGTCCACCTGCTAGGACCAGGCTTCAAGGCTTCTATCTTGCCTTCAAGCAACTTTGGGCTAGTGGCCCTGTTGCAGCACCCCTAGTGCAGCAGGGCTTCTCAAACCCTCTATCATGGTGCCCCTTGGTGCTATTGAGGCTTCCTCCACCTCTACAGCCTTAGTCACAAACCATCGGCTATTTTAACATCAAATGTAAACCATAGGCTCCTATGGCCATGTAATGAAAATAATAATAAAGAAAGAGAGGCAAAGTGCCCGCTTACTTTGTGATCATGCTTCTGTCTCACAGTGTGGCATACTCTTCCCAAAGAGGTTGCTGCAGCTGCACCATAGTCATCGGGAGTCCCCCTCTCTTGTCCCTCCCTGGCCTTCTCCACTTGCAGTTTATATGGTTCTGGCCTTCCCCTTCCTGTCACCTGACCAGCAGGCAGGGCTCGATCCTTAACCCCTACTTGACCGCCGGCCATGCCCGGAAGGTTCTGGATTTAAAGGGACCACTCTGTTTCTTGGTAACAGGGTGAGGGTTCCCTGTTACAGGAGCACACCCTGAAAGAAAAACACCAAGCTTGTGCGACAACATAGGGGCCAGGAGGGCCCAAGGTTACTGGAGAGACCTGAATAAGAGGCCTAGAGAGAAGCCAAGTCCAGGTATGTCAATGGACACCTGAGGCCCAAGGGGCACAAGGCCCAGAAGCCCCAGTGAGGGGATGGAGCAGTGACCCCAGTGAGGGAGCAAAGTATGAGGGTTTAGGAGCCTAAGGAGAGGCAAGGAGCCCAGAGTGTGTGTGAGATTAAGGACACCTGAGGCCAAGTTGGGCTAGAGGCCGGGCCAAGGTATGTCCGAGGATGCCTGAGGCCAAGTTTGGGCCAGTGGTCAAGTGGCCCAGCAATGGGGGCTGGGGGAGTTGGCAGTCAATTTGGATGCCATCTGTGAGGCATGGGACATGGTAAAAGGGAGGTTGGAGCCATGTATTACACCCTTGGCATAGGAGCATACAATGGGCATCCTCCCACCTACAAACAGCTGTTAAAATACCAGAAAGGTGTGGCAGGTGAGAGTCAGGTGGGTGGACTGCCCTAGACAGGTGGGTGGGCTGACATTATGACTGGCCCTGGAGACTGCCCCCTGTCACAGATAGTTCCATTACATATGCTACCTTGTCCTGGTTTACATATTGTACCTTGTCCTGAGACCGCTGGCCTCATCTCAAGGCCTTTAAAATCCATGTCAGATTTTTCCTTTGATTACCCTTTGTGTTCATCAGGAAGTGAAGTTGTTGCATAGAAAATCTGCTGCCTTCCAGTTGGGGCAATTTTGAACACCATGCTACATGGACAGTTTAATCTTTTAAAAAAAATTACTAATTTTAAAAGGCCCTCCTTATACTTTGGCACATTTGATTCAGAACAAAATATGTAATCTTTGAAGAAGCCTTCAAAGTGGCCAGGAAAAAAGTGTTGACAATTAAATTAACATTTATAAACCTGAAGTCGTAACAGACGGTAAGAGCAGAAGTTGTATTGTCTGTGGACTGTGTTGATACTTATAGGAATTGACCTTGAAATTCATGCCTTCGCTCTGTGGATATAAATTGCAAAGGAAGGACTGCAGTCAGTGCCAGACCAGCAGCAAGTAGGCAGAATCAAGAATTAGAGAAAGTCACTTTGGCCAGGGAACTGTATTCCACTTCCTCATCATCAGAAGAGTAATATTATTAAAGCCTTATCATGGCAGCCACAGATTCCTGCCATTCACTGGGACTGAGAATCCAGAGAGATAAAATGATTAAAAATGGGCTAAGACATTATGCTGAAGGAATTTTTTCTTACCATCCTAAAGCCATTAAATACTTCTCTGGTATATGTAATAAAGCCTCTTAGAATTTCACTAGAAGATCAATTTTTCTTGTCGTTATTGGGGGTGTGTTGGGAGTACTAAGGTGGAGGAACTTTTTATCTTATTCTGACAAGGTGTTCTCAAACTGATATTTAAGTACTTTAAATGAATATGACTGCCACTAGAAGGACTGCCATGAAAACACATACAAAAATTCCCTGAGTTTGTGAGGCTAAATTTGTGAAGAAGGGCAGACAGGAAAATTTAATCTTTCAAACGGGCAAAAGAATGAAGATTGCGAACGTATATATATTTTGTAAGATATACAATGTAAACTTTGACTTGTTCTTTACTTGGGTCCAAAATATATTTTCCTCCATGTAAAGATTAAGTTATAACCTTCATCAATGTTATATAAAAATCTAAACAAAGTATATAACTACATCTGTTAATTTTTTTAATTAAAAAAAAAAACTTGGATTTTTTTTCCTGGAATGTTGGCCATTTTTGACCAGCTGTAAGTACAATAATTTCAGGTAGTTTGTTTGCAGAGCCTATAGTTGATTTTCTGTAATTTCCTAAAACTAGTTCACAGAAATAAATATATACGTACAAGAAGTGAATGTGCTTGTAAGTCTAACTTGGGCCACTACCTCAAATACATAAAACGTTCTCTTAAAATGGCATATTAACAGGTTTTTTTTCCAGATTGACACTACAAGCTTTACTTCCCAGTGGCATATTTTTTCCTGTCTTTTTTTTTTTTTGCTTTTCATTTTCTATGAAATGTTATTTTGCAGATTATCTTTTTATGCATTGTGCCACCATCTTACAACTCTCATTTGCAGTTCCTGATCATACAGTAGACTAGGGACCAACTGTTTAATATATCTTTTTTTGAAATACAGACAAAACATAATAATGATAGGTGGAAAAAATACTTTCAGAAATATACAGGAGCTTGCTCAACTTTAAAGTAAGTTTGTTCTTGATGTGTTTGCTTTCCTTGTATATTCATTTGCTGTAAACTTTCAGGTGTGGAGTTATAATCACAGAAATGCCCCTGGAAGGAGAGTTTTATTATTGAATGCCTGACCATTCAACCCAGAAGTGATACATTTATGAGATGCAACACTTCTGAATATCAAAGGGATAAGAGTTTCCCAAATCCCTTACTAAATCCTGCCACTGTGGCTATCTAGCTATTGAACTAGTTGGAGAGGGCTCTTTAAGGTTATAGTTTTAACAAAATATTAAAAGAAATGAAAATGCAGCCTGATCCTCGTGCTTACCAGCTCTCCAGAACAAGCGAACTCAGAGTAAGAGAATGTTTCATGTAGCTCAGAGCTATCAAATAGTGACCAAATGGCTTTTGGTACTTGCTCCCTACCCATTGCAAGGCTTATCTTTATCTTTAAAATCTGATCATTCCGATACAAAGTTCCTGAGTCTCAGGGGCCTGGATGTGGAAGACTTAGATTGTGGTTCAGATCTAAATCCTCTGCTTCCTAGTATATAATACTACAGTCTCACTGAGAAATCCATGTAATATCCTGTATTTCATTTCTGATAAAGCCATAGTATGGCATCATACAGTGAGCAAAATAGACAACTGTATTATCTGTCATCATTAGTTGTTACCTGATTACTTATCATTTGCACAATTTAATTTACCTGAATCTAATTTAATAAAATGGAATGATTAAAAACCGCCAGCTGAGTACACCAGTTAAAGGGGAACTATTATTCATAATGAAAAAACATAATGAAATGCCCTGTAATAATTACTTTGCTACTTCCCTGTGAAATGAAGTTGTTTTCTTGTTTTTTTTTATTATTATTTTGGTTACTGGCAAAGAACTTGCTTAAATATTCTTGCAGATGGTTGTTTGTTTTTAAATTAGGTAAGAAATCATAAGATGCAGGCTTTTGTGTGATTAATTATTTGCACCTTACATGAAATCTGAGTGTGTAAGTAGCAACCAGATGTCATATCTCGTATCTTGGGGGGGGAGGTGGGGGATTAACACTATGACTGTAGTAAAATGCACAAGTAAACCGTCATCAGCAAGAAGTCCAGAGCACTGAGGAAGAGAAAACAATGCTTGTTGTGGAGCAAAATGGTGCAAAGTTCAATTCATTTTAGCTTTCTGTTCCCAATATTAAATAGGTATATTAGTGTGTCTGTGTGACTACTGAAATGATACTCCTGGGACCACCGAAGCAGATTTCACTGTGGCAATTATTTTTCAACTTCTGAAACCAATTTATTTCTTCTGCTGTTCAAAACTCCGTTTTGTTTTAATTAAAGACTGCACATGTAATCTCCTAATCTCCCACCAAAGTCTCCACCAGGTATCCTGATAAATATGATGGAACTGAATCTAGGATTTAGAAACTTTTTTTTTTTTTTTCCCCCCATTTACAGTGCTTCCAGCAGGAGTTAGGATTTCCTGCTGTTTGCCTTCCTGTATCTGCAGCTTATTTTCACCCTACCTTCTTGAAGGGCTTCCTCTTGCAATTTTTAAACAACCTTTTCTCATATTTTAAGTGTCTGCAAGGCTCTTATGATACTGGTTCTTATGATAAACCTCTTTTGAAGACTACTACTCATTCTTCCTTTTGCCAAGAGATATTTATGTACCTATATGCTTACTCTTGAAAAGCTGTTATAGTATTGCTAAACAGATGCATCCAAGACACTCTTCAATGTGGTTCCTACTGGCTGCGTAGCTTTGAACCTCTGTTGAACTGCTCAGATTGTGAGCTGGCTAAGGAATATAGGGCTAGAAGGGACCTGGCAAGACAAGTGAGTCCAGTTCTCTGCATTTATGGTCACATTTTTTAAAAAGGTCCAAAAGAATATGCATTCCACTCCTTCACACATCAAAGACATGTAATGTCTAATTAAGCCCTATAATGTGCCTAACTGAAAGGAGGAAATGGACCATCTCATCTGCAAAGTACAAAGGAAAGCCCCAACCAACCTGCTGCCCACCCTCCTCTTCCCTACCACAGTACTTGCCACAATCTAATCTTGGAGAAAATTCTTTCATGATTTATCAGATTGGTCCAGATCATGAGAGCAAAACCTACCAGTGAGGCACCCAATAGGTTTCTCAGGAGCACTGAAAACACCAGCATACTTGAGCTGGTCTCTTAGAGTAAAACCAGACATATCCTGATGTCGCATTCATGCCACCATAATAATTTTTATGGTGGTACAAATGCGGAGCAAATAGATGTCATGACAAAAGGTACTAATAAATGTATTATTGCAGCCAACATTTCTTTGGTCTGTGGCAGTAGAGTGCAGGCAGCCCAGAGCTGCCCACACTTTCCTGCCACCCCAGGCAGGTGCTCTGGGACCTTGAGGGGCCCGATTCTGTGTATCCAGGGCAAGATTGGGCCCTTCAAGCCCCTGAAGTACTTGCCTGACTTTCCCCAGTAACAGAGATGTGCCCTAGGGGCATGTGTCAGCAGGCATGGAAAGCCCTCCTGGTGTAGGGGCATGGGACCTGAGGAATCCCAGGTGCTCCATGCCTCCATGCCAAATTCACATTACTCTGGGCCTCCATGCTGGGACCTGCACTGACCCATGCCTCAGC
>NW_005841848.1:1495990-1525014 GCF_000455745.1 Alligator sinensis | reverse complement strand
TGCCTTAGCAGGAAGTGAGAGTCAGTGAAGGTCCTGATATTGAGGTATGGGGCACTGTGGATTTTGTGGTTTCTGTGATGTTCTATACCACACCATGCCAGAATCTGTACCGACCTGTGCCTCAGTGGGTCCTGGCAAGTAGGCCTGGGGTGGTGTGGGATCTGGGGAATTCTTGGACTTCTGTGCCTCCATGCCAGGTCCCATGTTGACCCATTCTTCCACCTGAAGCATGGGTTAGCCTGGCTGCTGGCATGGGGGAGTTCAGGAGCTAGGGAATTCCCTTACTATATGCCCAGTTTCTAGGACCTATGCTGACACATGCTTCATGCAGAGGCTTGGGTCAGCATGGGTTCCTCCTTGGAGGAATGGGGAGCCGGGAATTCTTTAACTCCCATACTTCCCCTTGCCAAGACTTGTACTAACTGTGTGAGGCCTGGATCAGTGCAGGACCCAACATAGGACAGCAAGGGACCTAGGCAAGGGGAACACATTGCCTCTTGTCCTGTATTGAGGCCTGTAACACATCGCCCTCTCCAGAGCCATCTTCCCTGTTAATGCATGCCTTATGTGGGACGCCCCTGGAATCTTCTTTAAGGTTCTTATGTCCCATTCTCTACTTTCTTGCCACGTCTTGATGGAAATCATTATGCTGATGTTCTTGTAAGTGGGAAACTGCCTGTTGTATTTTGTATGTGGGGCCTTTCGCCTCCACGGGCCTTGACCCCAGTCTTTCTCTAGCTAGGCCTCCCCATTTAAACCCACCAAACAGGGTTTGATTCTGAGGCCCTAGCCTTTTTTGGTGTCTTGGGGCCCATAGCCCTCTTTTCTGCTTCAATCTGGAGCTCAGCCTCCCTGGCCCAGAGGCCCAGCCACTGGCCCCACAGCCAGGAGTTTGTAAGTAAAGCCAGGGAATGGCCCCAAGCTCACAGAATCTCAGTCCAAAAAAAAAAAAATAATTGCACCTGAGGTGCACCAGGCCACCTCAGCCTTTCAAGATCATGCCTTCCAGCACCAATATCAGTGCACCCCCAAATCCTGCACCCACACTGGCACCAGGGCCTACATACCCCTAAAGGCCATGCCTTTGCTGGTGCTGGGTTCTGAGCCCCCAAAAAACTGTGCCCTTGCTGGGGTCCCCACTCTGTAGTGGGCCCCCAAATGAGGCCTCCTCCTTCCCCTGATAGCCTCACCCAAACCACTGGTGTTATTCAAAAAAAGTATATATATGAACAGTCTTGTCCATTGGTAATAACTGCCACCCAAAAATGTGATTAAAGGAGGCAGCATGCCAGCTTACATTTACACAGGGTTCATGCTTTGACTCCCCACCATTGGCTACAGTCTTTCTTCTGGGGTTACTGCCATCCCTCCAGGGTCCTTCATAGTTCCCCTCCCTCCAGCCTTTGGACCACTCACCAAGTCTCTCTGTGGAGCTCTGGGGCACACTCCTTTCCCTTTGGCTGTTGGCCCCTACTGTTGCTCTGCCCAGGGATTTTATAGTCCTGGCCTGCCCCTTCCAGTCAGCTGACTAGCTGGCCAGGCTCAGCATTTAACCTCCTCCTTACCGGCACTCTGTGCCCGAAAGTTCTGGCCTTAAAGGGGCTAACCTGTCTTTTGGTGACAGGGCTAGGGTTCCCTGTTACACGGCCCCTGTCTAATGTAGGACAAGAGGTGACATGTGTCACCTAATAAAGCAGATTAGCTGTGGCAGGCCATATTCCACTGCAGCTAATCCACTTCGGTTTGGCAACATCTGTTTCTACCCTTACTTTTAGCTGTGGCCTATGTCTAGTGCTTCAGTAGAAGGTGCAAAAACAGAAAAAGAAACCAAATAATGCATTCAAAGGGCAGGGGAATATCTTGGACCCTAGAGTTAACCAGCAGAAGCCCTAAGGCATGGCACTGCTGGCCATCTCACACATGTGCAGCAACCTACTCTACCTCAAGATCAAGTTTCATATCAGCTCCCTAAATGGGATACTAAGCACTCAAATCCACATACTGTATGTCCAGAACCTAAAGGACAGAAACCTTTCATAAAGTTCTAATCTAAGCTGTTTGTGACCAATATTGTCCTTTCAGTTCTTATTCATTGGTCTTTACCCCACGGAAGTATTTATGAAGGATAATAATATCCCCACTCAATTTTTATTCTGCTAAGTGAAACAAGCTGAGCTCTTTTAATTTCCTCTCATAGAATAGATTTTCCATTCCTCTAATCATTCAATTAGATCTTTTATGTATCTGTTCCAGTTTAATGTAATCTTTTTTGAATGTAGGAGTCCAGGCCCATATATAGTATTTTAAATGGGGTGTCTTATGTACTGGTGCTAATTCTAATATTTCTACAGTAAAAAATGTCCAATCTAATTCAGCCTTCAATTCCACTCATTCTTCACAACCACATCACCCTGGTGATTTTCATTTAACAACTGACCAGTATTCCCCAGTTCCTCTCTTCCTTTGTTACCTCCAAACTATGCGCCACCATCTTATTACAAAAGTTCTTGATATTAATTCCTAAGTGCACAACTTTACACTTTTACTAGAACATTTTTATTACTCTACTGCACAAAGTTATATAATTATTTTTCTACTCTTCTCCATATTGATGGCATAACTCAATTTTGTGTCATTCCCAAATGTCACAATAGCACTCATCTAGCTTTGCACCAAGGTTGCTAATGAAAATTCTAAACAAAGTGCACCACTAATAACCTCTTTCCAGTTGGATAACATTCCTTTAAGTATAACCCATTTCACCTTTTTAACTATCTTCCAATTATAGTATTAATACCTATCTTTTCCATTTAACTATAATTGTCTTGAGGCCTTAAGTCATTCTAAGCCTTCAGTCATCGAGATCCACAAGGCTTATGATGGAAGTATACAAATCACTCTATTGATGAGTGGAATTTCAGAATTATGGGGGTAACTTATAATAACAAATATTAAATGCTGAAGTACAAGACAGACCACTGTGAAAAATCAAGGCAGGTCTACACCACCACACCATTACTACTCGGCACTTAATCCTGGAAATGAGGCCATGTTGCCTCCACTAGTGCCAGGGTGTGCACACAGAGTTGTTCTAAGATAGCTCCATTGTCTCATTCCTGTAATTAGGTGATCAATGAAGGAGAGTGAATGGGCAGGATATGCTTCTCAATGGGGGTCTCAAGTGTAGAATGGGGGTCTCATTACCTAGAATGAACCTTGTTTGCTATTTGTACATTTTTGGGAAAGCGAGAACTTCCTTATGTGAGCAGACTTAATCCTGAATGAATTGAGAGTACTTTGATTGTTCAGTGAAATTAATTGCACTGATTGATTTCCTTAATGACCAATTAATTGCAAACATTTTCTTGATTTTATTAATTATTGTTATTAGTCTGCCTAATGAAATTAATGGGATGGACTGATTTCTTTACTGATCAATGAACTGGGGATATTTATTTTCTTTTGATCTCATCAGTTATTATTATTTGATTGATTAACAAAATTAATTGAGTGGATTGATTCTCTTAAGGATTAATGAGTGACAGACATTTTTTTTTGGTTCCACTAATTGTTGTTTATTTGTGATTAACCAATTAATCAGGAACTTAGTTGACACCATTCCCTCTGGACTCGTATTGATAATATCCAGCTAGATAACATTGCAGTTGGACCACTTGGTGGCAAGGAGGTTAGACACTATGGCAGGGCACCTTTTGTGCATGCCACTTTAAGGGCAGAGTCAGGCAGCTACCAGGTGCCTGATGACAGCAGCCATTTTGAGAGCATGGGATATAAAGGCTGCAGTTTGCTGCTACCAGACCAGGCAGAAACGTTGCCTGACTGAGCAGTAGCAGGAAAATGTGGAAGGTAAGAGCAGGAGGCTTGTGGTCCTGGGCATAATTTAAAACTGCATCCTGCTGGGGAAGGGTGGCCTGGTGGGGCTCCTAGTGGCATGGGAGCCCCCAGGAAATGCCAGGCCAGTTACCTCCCTGGTGAAAGGTGAGGGGTATGTTAACCCCAGCCCCCATTTTCAGGTGGGCTTTGGGGGCAGCTGTGGGAGTAATAGGGCCAGGCGTGGCAAGCGGAGTGCCACCTGAGTCCAGCAGGGATGTGAGATTGCAGAGACCCATAGCGGGTAGTGTGGGGAGCATAGTTGTGTGGCCCCACACAGAGTAGGGGTGAATGGGAGTAGGCCTGAAGGGCAGTCCCAGGGGCATGTTGAGTAGGGCTGAACTGGGAGTAAGCCTGAAGGGCAGTGCAAGGGCCAGCCCTGTGAATAGTTGATCGTGAAGATTAGAATACCCGAGGGTGGGACATGGTGTAGAGGCCCTAGAGCGGGCATAGTAGGAACCCCATGTGTGGGGAAGAGGCCAAGGCATGGTCATGGATGCCTGAGGCCATAGTTTGGGCTAGAGGCCAAGTAGGGGGCTCAGCCAGAGAGTTAGGGATGAGCCCTGACCCCAGTAAGTCCTCTGCCGCAGGGAGACTGAGAGTGGGATGAAAAAAATATCTAAAGGGCAAGCACAATGACCTGCTGCCCCAGGGAGGGAGGGAGAGTTCCTGTGAGACCCTGGAGCACCAGTCATGGTGGAGGTTATGATTACATCATGTGGATGCCATCTGTGAGGCATGGGCTGCAGTGTAGGGGAAGTTGGAGCTGCAGATAGCACCCCTTACCATCGGGGCATGTAATGGGTAGTCTCCTGCATTTTCCACCAGTTTATGGGAACAACAAAGTCATGGCAGGGGAGACTGGGTGGACTGCCCCATAGAGACAGGTTGGCGGGTTGGCATGAGAGACGGCCCCAAGTGTGCCCCCTGCCATGGACACCACCCTAATACTAAATTGGCATGTGGAAAGGATGTGAGGGGAGGCAGAGCCCCATGTAGCACCCTCGTGTGTGACCTGCACAAGCTCTAATTGATGACCAGGAAGCCTCTCAGCATTATCCAAGATCAAGGCACAGCGGACAAAGAGAAGGTCAATTTCAGTGAGTAGGACACACTAAGGGTCAAGCCGTCCAGTTGCAAAATTCAGCATTTATGGGGCTTAAGCTCTTGTACCTCACTAAAGAAAAGTGAATTTGCAGTTGAGATTGTGCAAGTGGTTTCCTAAACATGTTCAGTAAAAATTATAGACATTACCACTTGTAATAAGTAGGTCAATTACTCTTTACATGCCTACCTGTCTAAAAGAAGATTACACCCAAATGTACTTTCAAACTTGTCACCCCCATAAAAACTTGCTTTAATGCCAACATATATGAACTCTGATTCACACATCCAATTTTTACAGCCATATTCAAAGATAAAACCCTAACTAAATACATATAAGGAATTTAAGAAACTTTATTGACATACTTGCTTTCAAATTTTAGAATATGTTATTAGCATCTTTAAACACATGATTAAGAAAGTCCCCTTGAGTGTGCTTGGGAACAATTGTCAGATCTTTTATGAACTGAAATAAGACATATTGTTAAAAAAAAATTAGAAAAATATTATATTTTGTATGTAAGTATAAACATTAGAAATAACTTGCAATATGTTACAACACTACATGGGTATCCAATGTCTACCATTCTTGAGGATTATAGTTATGTAGTTCTTTTAATTGTTTAAAAAAGCTCATTTTTAATTGTTTCTTCCATAAAAGTCAATAAGTATGTGATATAAGCGAAGAGTGTAGCAACTCAGCTTTCCTCCTACAATCTCCTGTAATATAGGAAGCATCTCAAAAGACAAGGATTCAGACAAGATGAGAATGAAGAAAGTACAATAAGCAGACAATAAAGAAGGGCTACAACAAAAGCAAATTATATCCCTCTTATTAAATAGATACACCAATACTATTTGGATATCAAAATTCCAGTTTTGAGAAAAAAGGATTTTTTTTTCTTGTAGATGAATTTGATAAGTTCAAAGAGTTCCCAAGAAAGATGGATTGGGGGCAGAGCACAGGTGAGATGGTTACAGTACAAAATAAATGCATTTTATTGCATGTCTATCCCTACTGCCTGCAACAATGCAGGGAGAAATTCTAGTCCCACTGAAATCAGTAGCAAAATTCCTTATTATTTCTGTGGAGTTGGTGTTTCACTTCTGGTCTGTATGAACTGATAAGAATAAAAAATAACAAACCTAAACGCATCTATTTAATAATTTAAACTTATTTCACAGTAATTGGTATATGAATATTTTGATTTTTCTACCAAGAAAATTATGGTCAAAAGATCTGCAAGCAGCAAGGATTTTTGTGGTTGATATCCAGGTTTTCCATTTGCCACAGAAAAATGTGGAAAAACATATTTTTCTCCTTATAGAAAAAAACTGAAGATTTTCTCCTTTAAAGGAGAAAAATCCAAGAAACCACAGGTTTCCCCTTCCAGGCTGGCAGAGTTTCAACCTGCAAGGGGCTGTGGGGAGTGGGAGGCAGAAAGCAGGGGGCGCCATATGCATGTGCACGCACACGTGCACATGGTAGCCAAGCAGGATGGTGGAGAGCATCTCCTGCAGCTCCCTCCAGATATGTCTCTGGAGGTGGGGGGAGAGGCGCAGACAATGTGGTGGGTGGGCATAGGGGAGCACAGGTAATGTGGCAGGTGGGTGGGGGGTGGGCATGCGCCCCTCAGATTTCTGCGTCCACAGCAGGTGCAAGGCATGGGGATACAGCCTGACTGGATGAGCTCTAGGTAGAAGCCACCTCCATGACCAGTGAACAGGACCCACACAGGACTGAGCACTGTGCAGGACTGAGCCAAGGTGCAGCATGGTGGTGTGGAGTTGTGTCCCCTGCTGCTGCCAGGTGGGCAGCGGGCACTTCACCTAGGTGGTCATGGTGGTGTGGTATTCCCTCCTGTTCTGGGTATTGCCTGCTAGTGGCCATGAGGCTGTGGAGGAGGCTCCTGTCTAGAGCTGGTCTGGTCAGGCTGCATCCCTGTGCCTCATGCCACCCTGTGGGTGCAGAAATCTCAGGGGGGGGGGCACATGTCCCTCATTATGTCACCTGTGCTTCCCCCATGCATTACCTGTGCCGCCTCCTCACCCCCATGCATTAGCTATGTGTACCTCTTCCCCTCACACCCTTCCTTACACCCTATGGGGCTGAGGCTTGGGAGCAGTGGCAGTGGGTCAGGAATGAGGGGCACTAGCAGGGCTGTGGGTGCTGTGGGTTGGGAGTGAGAGGTACCAGCAGGGCTGGGCGGGGAGGGGCTATGGCATGGGCTGCTCAGTGACAGCATATCAAGGCTGCTCAATGCCACAAAACAGCACAGGGGGAGGGATTGCCACAGCTGGACCTGCATTCCTTGTGAGTGAAGAGGGCAGGGAAGCTCTGATTTTTCCATGATAAAAAAACAAAATCAAATGCCAACATATATAGGTATTTAGAAATTATTTTATTATATGATTGAGGTACTGGTAGGCTTCCAAATTGCTTTAAAGTTGTAAATATAATCAATAAAACATTGTGTTCAACTGATATATATCAGTTGCCCCCTGCCATGAACACCACCCTAATACTAAATTGGCATGTGGTGTTGGCTACAAATGTCCAACTCGGGATCCTTAAAATTCTGGTTTATTAGGTGGATTGAAACACTGTAATGAAGTCAAATCATAAATCTTGGGGCTGGTCCCCCCTCCCCCCCCGCACACACACACATGCACACACACAGTAGCGAGCTACAAGACTCAGGTATACCTATCCCACAGGCGCTGGAGTCTGCCGTCGATGGCCAGTCGAGGCTTCTTTCAGCGTGGTGTTATCCTCCAGAAGGGGGTTGCCGGCTGGTCCTTCTGGCTGGACAGGTCGGGTGCTGGTCCAGTTGGAGATCAGGAGGGTGCCGCTGAGGGTCACTTTTCACTGCTTTTTATCTGTCCTTGGCAGACTTTGGTGACTCCCCAGTTTTCAGGTTTGCCCAATCCAGGGGTCATTGACTCTTGTGGGACTTCCCCCTTGGTGGCTACTGGATGGCATCTGTCAGCCCCAGGGGGCACCTGCATGTACGTGCAGGGTTGGGGGTCCGTTGATGAATTTCAAATAGGGCTCTGGGAGCAGTGGATCTGGAGATATTCAGCCCAAAATTTGGTCCCCAGCATTGATTAACTCAGACCGGGGCTTCTAGCCCTTGAACAGTGACGTTTAGTGAATTCCTGGTTGCTACATTGTCTCCTATTGATTTCTTCTGTTGGTTGATCTGTGGTTTCCCTAGGTGTTAATTGACGCCTGCTACTGTGTTACGCATTTAATCACTGGTTCACTCACTCTTTCAGGGGCCCCCCTGATACAGGGAAGCAGTGGTTTGATTCCTGCCCTTGTTAAGATTGTTACAATGTATAACTTACTTCTGAAACTAAACACATTTAGTTAAAAGGTGAGGGGTATAAAATATTAGCTACAAGAGTAATGCCATGGCACACAAATAGATAAAAATACCAAACTACAAGGGGAGATACAAAATACACACATACAAACTTTAAAACACAATTCCTTATCTTATACTGAAAGAACGAGGAAGGAAGAAAAGGTAGAAGAAGAGAAACATATCCAAAGAGGGGAGAGCAAGTGCAGGCAAGAGGAAAAGGGGGCTTTCTGCTACAGTGGAAAGGATGTGAGGGGAGGCAGAGCCCCATGAGCACCCTCATGTGTGACCTGCACAAGCGCTAATTGATGACCAGGAAGCCTCCCAGCATTGTGTCTGTGTGTGTGTGTGTGTATTAGTGGCATTTCATTTTAATCAGAAAAACACAGACTTTGGAGTTTTTAATCAGAGGATCTGAGGTTTTTATCAGAGAATTTGTGATTTTTAAACAGAGAAAACTAAGATCCCTGGTGATATCTTTTATTGGACCAACTATGGTTGGGATAAAGTTAGAAAATCTTTCAAATGCAAGGCATAAAAGATCTTTCTGAAAGATCTGTAACTGAATATTGGAGAGTTTAAGCCAATGAAAACTGTATGGTCCAGGAACATGGAAGAAGAATATTTAGATCTATGTTTGGATAGATGTTTTACCTGCGATGGGCATAAAAATCCCACCTAAAAACCGAACACAGACAGAATGCTCACCTGCCATTTCTGTTGCAAGTAAATCATCTTTTTACATCATAATCATATTATCATTTTGTAATAGACACAAAAATGGGATAGAGTATGAGGCTATGATTGAGCTCCTCAAAAGCATTTAAGAACCTAACTCTTATTAAAGTCAATGATGGGTTAGGCTTCTAAAAAGGCTTTGAGGATTATTGCTCAAGGTCTATAAAATTAAAGGCTAATGTATGGAAAATATGTACCAAAGGAGGTTTGCAAAACATGCGGAGAATTTAAGAGGAAATAGCACACACAGGTATTGAATCTTAACTCAGTTTTACCATAATGTGGAAATGTGTTAGTGTCTCTGGGTGTGTCTACATGTTGCCCTGTGTGACACGCTACATTGCCGTATGGCACACTATGGCAATGTGGTGATCATGCAGATCTACACATGATCGCCAAGTATGTCACTATAGCAGTGCTATTCCCTGGTATAGTGCACCACTACAGTGGCATAGCAGTGAAATCTAACCACCTGTATTAGTAACGTTGCTATACAGTATGGCAATGTGTAGACATGCCCTTTGCCTGTGTTCATTGACCTCAGTGGACTTATCTTTGATAGACACAAATATAAGTTACATGTCATCCCCTAAAATGTAACCTCAATTAATACCTACAATAGTACTACGAGCAAAAAAAAAATCCATGGTCCATTAGAACATTCAGTGTAGTCAGTAGTGCCCTGAAGCATCCACTTATGAAATCAGAGAGAGGTAGGAAACTAAGGCAAAGTTTCATAGTTTCATAGTTTCCATAGTAGTCTGGGGTCAGAAGGGACCTAAATAGATCATCTAGATCACACGACCCCAGGCAGGGTGTTCATCCAATCTCTTTTTGAATTTACCTAAGGTAGGAGCGAGGACCACTTCCCTAGGAAGTTGGTTCCAGATCCTAGCCACTCTAACAGTAAAATAGTGCCTCCTCCTAATCCCTCCTAAGGTGAGGAATGGGTTTAGAGAGATCTGGAAGTGGCATCTAAAGAGACAAGGTGGGCAAGAACTGGGAGAGGAAAGAATGCACATTTAAAAGGGCCCGCAAGCAATGGAACATGGAAACTGAAGGAGATGTGTGAAGAAATAAGCTCAAATATAACTAAGGTGCCAGGTCAGCTTTGCAAAGCTAATAAGATCTATTTCAGGGGGTCATAAAAGGAAAAGGAAAGGGACATATAAAAGAGAGGAGGAGTAGAACAAAGGACATAAAACAGAAAACAATGAGGAAAATAAGAAGAAAAGGAGAGAAATACTATTTCTCATCTTCAGAGAAATAGTATTTATCTTAATTTACCGACAAGTGCTGTCCTAGAAAAGACAATTCAAGTTGCAGAGTGAAAGGAGGGCTCCTATTCTGTGTTTCAAGAAAATATTTCTTGGATTCATATCTAATATGATACTTGTTAGTTTTAAAGAGGGGCACCCAACCAAATGCACAGGTGTATTTGTAGTCCAACATATCAAATTATTTAATTTATGTCTCCATAGCAACCATTAGCAGAAGCCAAGGAGAAAGAATTTATAGTACCACATGCCTTGTATTGTATATTTTCATGCACAAAATATAAGGCATATTTTTCATTTATTACTTATTTGAATTGTGAGAGCACCTAGAGTTCCCAGACAGAATATACAAACAAGTGGAGTGGGAGACAGTCCACATTCCAGAGAACTCCTAGTCTTGGATTGGGATGAGATGTATTAGCAGCATAAGTAGACAAATGGTGAAGGGGTAGAACAGGGAAAAAATAATGGTAAAGATGGTGTTATTGACATTGGCTGCACCTACATGAGTGGCTGACTGCAGTTGTTACTGCGCAGTCATTTAGTACCTGCATAAATGACTCCACAGTAACTGGCATTACTACTTATTTAGTACTTGCATAAATGACTTGCACAAATGACTGCACAGTAACTGGTATTACTACACAGTGCCATCACTGCATAGTTTTTTTCCAATGCTACTGTATATCACAATGAGCTACTGTGCAATAGCTGTACAGTTAGTGCCCGGGAATGCTACTGCATGGTATCTATAGCTTGTTGTGACTGCACAGTAGCATCTTGTGTAGACGTGCCCACTATTTACATACAAGTAACAATAGTTTTCAGTAGGTGGTGTGCAGCACACCTCATGCCAGAGGAATAATTTGTCGGTATCATGGCAAACATGACTTTGAAGGGTGAATTTTAAAAAAGGAGAAGCTAGTGGGATCGTTAATATTGGCAGGGAGTTCTCTTCATGAAGTAACAGTGATATGAAACTGCAGTGATACAGAAGGGAATAAGGGTAAGACCCATAACTAAAACAAACAACCTGCAGCCATATAAAATAAATCTTCTCATCAGTCTAGGAAAAGTCCTATTCCCTTCCTGACTATGGTATCTTGATGAGGCTTATGGTATGCAACAACTCTCTTATTTATAGGAACCTATATACAGAAGAGCCACGCGCATAATCAGAGGTCAGGAAAACAGACCTTACGATGACAGGCTGGGATCTATGAGGCTCTTTCGCCTGGAAAAGCGCAGGCTCAGGGGTGATTTGATGGCCACCTATAAGTTTATCAGGGGTGACCACCAGTATCTGGGGGAACATTTGTTCACCAGAGCGCCCCAAGGGATGACGAGGTTGAACAGTTATAAACTACTGCAAGACCGTTTCAGGGTGGACATAAGGAAGAATTTCTTTACTGTCCAAGCCCCCAAGGTCTGGAATAGCCTGCCATTGGAGGTAGTTCAAGTGCCTACATTGAACACCTTCAAGAGAAAATTGGATGCTTATCTTGCTGGGATCCTATGACCCCAGCTGA
Source organism: Alligator sinensis (assembly GCF_000455745.1). Lineage (NCBI taxonomy): Eukaryota > Metazoa > Chordata > Crocodylia > Alligatoridae > Alligator > Alligator sinensis. Next base: position 1,513,107 of record NW_005841848.1, on the reverse strand, counting down.
CTTCCTGCCCTTCAGGTGGGGGGCTGGACTCGATGATCTTCCAAGGTCCCTTCCAGCCCTAATGTCTATGAAATCTATAGTAAGAGGTAACAGAAGTCGTGTCTATGTGAGATGCTTACTGTGCAGTACCTTGTTACTACTGTGCAGTAGCATCGTGTGCCATGAACCATGATGCAATGCTGCTGTGCAGTAGTAATGAACTACTGAGCAGTCAGTGTCATCAGAAAGCCATGAGGGGATGTTGCTGCACAGTAACGCTAATTACTGCACAATCATTTAGAACTTGGGTACGTAAGTACTAAATGACTGTCCAGTAACAACTGTACAGTCAGAGTCTAATGTACACACAGCCAGTTTTTACTACTACCCTTGCAAGGGTCTTGTAGCTGGCCTGTTCCTGTTCTGCTACTTGGAAGTTTTTGCTGACTTCACCCAGATTCTTGTGGGGCTTTTCGGATACTCTATGGGCACGTCCACACATGCAAGCATGTGCACTTGCAGCAGCTCAAATAGAAGTGGTACAAATTTGAGCTGGGGCTTTTTGCTTCAGCGCATGTGCTCGGACATGCACTTTGTTGTGGAGCAAATTGTGCCACTCGGGGCAAAATAACCCTGCCTGGCTCCTTCCAGATCTGCAGCCAGGGGGAGCCCAAGCCCAGGGCCAGCACCTGTGTTGTCTCCAGCAGTATAAAAAGCTGCCCTGTCCTGGCCTTAGCAGTATAAAAAGCTGTGCTGGCAAGTAGCTCAGGGCTACTCACTCCTGAGAGCTTCTGGGGCCCAGCCAATTGGTACCTGGGGACACTACCCCTTGTGCCAGCTGGACTGCTGAAGCAGCCCTGAGAGTTCCCTGCACCCTCTACCCACTGCAGCAGTCTAGCAGTGGGGGTTACTGCCTGGCCGTGACCTGCTGAGCACCTGCCAGACCTGGATGGGGGCTGCAGAGCCAGTAAAGGCATCTGCTCCTCTGCGCCAGCTGCCAGTGGACTGTAGTTGCGGGGTTGGCCTCTGTGTGGCACTACTGCCATGTGTGCCTCTGTCCAGCCATCTGGGTAGCTATCGCCCAGAATATGTTCTGGGTGTGGTGGCCTGCTTTGAGCTGTCAAAGCATGTCCTCCTGGCCCCATTTGGCCAGGAGGTCAGCCACAGCTAGATGGGTCCAAGGTGCCATCTCTGAGCAGGCAGGGTTCAGCCACTGGCCTCCCTAGCAGGAATTCTGGTGTTCCCTATTGGCAAACTGAAAAATCCCTGATTTAAAAAAAAAAAAAAATCCCCAAATCACTCTGTAAAATACCTCCAAATCCATGTCTCTCCACAGGTAAAACAAAAGACCACTATAAAGAGAGAGAGTAAGACAGGGACAGCGATCGTTTGGACAATGTTTTATTGCTATATTTACAGTGTTAAAGCAAGTCTCTTATCATAATAATAAAGTGAACTCTAAATACAGGTTTCATGAATACATTTTTGCTGCCCTTCCGCAGCAAAAGTATTTGAGGCAGGGCAAGAGGCATGTGCACGCTTGTCTGGATGCGCCCTACACGTCTAGGTGACTTACTCTATATCATACTAGGCGCATCTACAAGAGATGGTTACTGCAGAGCTGCCTAATTCGCTCTGCAGTAAATGTCTCATTATCTACATGTGCAGCTTTATTAGGCTGCAGTAAACTAATAAACTCTGCAGCAAGTTAGTACTTGTAAAAACAAGTATTATCCTGCAGTAGAGTTTTTTAGTTAACAGAAATCCAAGTGTAGGTGCTTCAGTGCAGGGGCTGCCTGCTGCTTAGTCCTGCACTGGAACACCCTTGTGCTCCAGCCAGCCCCTCCACAGCACGTTGAGCCTGGTCAGAGCAGCCCTGGGTTGGCAGGCTGACCTCCTGGACCTCTGCCAGCTGGGGATGCTCTGACCTGACTCAACATGGTGCCCAGGAGCAATAAAGTCTGGTATGCTAGGTCTTGGAGTTTATGGCTTTGAATTAATTGCATGTGTAGACATGCCCACTAACAACTAAATGACTCCTTTAGAAACCTTACTAGAAGAGGCTAAGTCTTATAAAGTCATTAACTGACCATGAAAGACTATACAACAAATTTTCAGAGTGGCTTCTGATTCTTCATAATCTCCACTTTTGGGTGTGTATGTACTGAGGACCATTTTTTTCCAGCAGTTCTGAGCACATCCACTCCAAGGAGGTTGAGAGTAGGAAGAAATGACTGTTTCATTTAGGAATGTGGATATGGAAACATGAGTGATTCTTTTCACTATGAGAGGTATCATTTTCCCCTTACTGACCACTGAAAGAAATGATTGTCTCAGGTAATTATGTGGACCAGAAGGATTTCTCACTCCTCTGAATATTACCAATAACACTTTTAAATGATTTACTGTACCTTGTAATTGGTTTTCTGAAAATCTGAATATTTTACTGCCATTGTGGCAACTCTCCACAGCATCTATAATAATGACATTCTGTAGGACATGATTAATGAGTTTTATTTTTTGCTCTGTCTAGAAGTGAAAAGGTTGAAAGTTTTTTAAATGATTTTCCCCTGGAGAACATGCAAGAAGATCATACTATTGTAATTGTTCAGTGAATAAGTGATTTCACTGAGGGATGAGAAGCCAAAAAATCCTGGAAACTTTAGAGACAAACTAAAACAAGTCCATCATGCGTAAAGTAATGCCAAATTGCTGCTTTACAGCTGATCAGAGGCACAATAATCATCATCGTTGTATGAGAATATAATACTTGTTCATGGAGACTATTTTCTATTCCATTGTTCATTAGAGGCTGTCTGACTGAAACGGTTGCCTTTTGAAATCTGTTAAGAATCTAAAAAAATGTCTGGTATCACAGGCATCAGGTGCCTGTAACTGTCTTAACCAATACTAACACAAATATATGTTACAATGTGAATTTAAGGCAAAGCCTATGATATACTGTACAAAGACATTACAGAACCAGCTTCATAAAGCACAGTGGAACTGAAGTGATGGTGTTGAACACAGAAGTAGTGTGCTTGCCCTGAGAGAATTTGCTATTGACTAAAACAGCATAAGTATTTTTAGTGTGCATTGTTCTTTGTGATAAGAAGGAGACTACTACATACATGGACATGATTCTGCTTCTGCAAATCATGTAAGCAAAGATTAGAGTACAGAAACTAGATTACCATGGGCTAGATTCACAAGCGTGACTAAGTCTGCTTATCCGTTAGTTGCCCTGTTGTCTAATAAAAGCCACAGCTCTATGTTGGGTACCCAAGCACTCCTCTATAATGCATGAGGAAACTTAGATCTTTGAAGTTAGATTAACAGAAGCCAGCATGCTGAGACAGACCCTCTCTTTGGCATTTCCTACTAAACCATGTAAGTCCATGCTGGAAGGAGGTACTTATCTCTTACATTATGCTACCAGGGACCCTGTCTTGGAGCTAGGCACTTAATCACTTCATTTGAAAAACTAAGGTTCTGTCAGAGGAAAAGGTGGTCCCTGTACCTGGTCACCCAATAGCCTAGTAGTTAGCACACTCACCAGGATGTAGGATACCTAGGTTGACCTAAGTCACTCATTTATGGGCACATCCAGATGAGCCCACACATGCTTCTTGCAGTGTCTCAAACCCCTTTGAGACGGTGTAAGAATGAGAAAATGTTCCCCATGCTGCAAATTTGCAGCGAGGGGGCAAAATTAGATCCCTGGATATCCAGGGGTCAAAAAAACTCCATACAGAAAAAAAGCGGGGCGGGGTCCTCTAGAGAAATGCTCTGGCTGCCAGAGTATCTCTGTGGTTAGCCCTCACCCTGGTGCTGAAGCACGCTGCCTGCCCATGAGGGCAGGCAACGTGCCAGCAGCAGAGAACTGGTCCCAGGCCCCACTGCAGGTAAGTAAGGAGTCAGGGGCCTGGAGGACCATGGGGGGGGACCCCTGCCAGCCCTGTCTGCTCCCTTGGCCCCCTGATCCCTTCCCTTCCCTTCCCTGCCCGGCCCCACCCCCATCCCCCCAATCCCTTCCCCACCTGGCCCCTTCCCTCTGAGTCCCCCAATCCCTTCCCTGCTCAGCCACATTCCCCCCAGCCCCCCCAATCCCTTGCCTGCCCATCTCCAGCCTCCCTAGCCCCCTGAGCCTCCCTGATCCCTGCCCCCCACCCCAGCATCGAGGAACCCCCCCCCAAAATCCCCTGGCAGTTCCTGGCAATTTGAGCTGCCATTGAGGTCACTGGGGCCCCACCTACATAGTGGAGGGCAGAGTGACAGTCACAGCAGCCCCAGCTCAGGCCTACTGCCCTGTGCTTCCCAGGGGGGCTCTGCCAGGAGGCCCCCGAGCCCTCACAGCCCCTGCTCAGTAAGTAGAGGCTTTTTTTTTTAAGTGCTGGCAGCTGGGTGGGGGCAGCCATGGGAGGCTGGGTATAGAAGTGGGGGATGAAGCTGGGCAGGAAGCCTTTGGGGAGTATAGGGGAGTGGGGGGGCCAGGTGGGGCAGCAATCCAGGAAGCTGGGGGCACAAGTGGGGGTGGGATGGGGCATATGGGTCCTGTGGGGGGTTGTAACCTCTGTGGAGGGGTGTAACTTCTGGGGGGCAGCAGAATATATATTCATGTATTCATGAGTTCATGAAACATGTATTTAGAGTTCACTTCATTATTATGATAGAGACACTGGTAGTCTTCCAAATTGCTTTAACACTGTAGATATATCAATAAAACATGCCCAACTGATTGCTGTCTCTCTCTTTATAGTGGTCTTTTGTTTTAATTCTGGAGGAACATGGATTTGGGGGGATTTTAGAGAAAAATTTTGGGATTTTTTTTATCAGGGATTTTTCAGTTTTCCAATAGGGAACACCAGAATTCCTGCTAGGGAGGCCAGTGGCAGAACCCTGCCTGCTCAGAGCTGGCACCTTGGACCCAGCTAGCTGTAGCTGACCTCCTGGATAATCGGGGCCAGGAGGACATGCTTTGACAGTTCGGAGCAGGCCACCACACCTGGAACATCTTCTGGGCGATAGTGGCTCAGATGGCTGAGCACGGAGCACCCATGGCAGTCATGCCACACAAAGGCCAACCCTGTAGCCACAGTTAACTGGCAGCTGGCGCAGAGGGGCAGATGCCTGTGCTGGCTGTGCAGTCCCCATCCAGGTCTGGCAGGTGCTCAGTAGGTCATGGCCAGGCAGCAACCCCCACTGCTAGACTGCTGCAGTGGGTAGAGGGGGTAGGGAACTCTCAGGGCTGCTTCACCAGTCCAGCTGGCACAAGGAATAGTATACCCAGGTACCAATTGGCTGGGCCCCAGAAGCTCCTGGGAGTGAGTAGCCCTGAGCTACTTGCCAGGGCACCTTTTTGTACTGCTTAAAACTACAGTGTTAAAAAAACTACAGCGACTACAGTGCTTAAAAAGGTTGTAAGGAAGTTATTAGAGGAATTCCTGAAATATATTGATCACATTTAGTGACTTGAAAAGAACAGGGGTATATTAATGAACTTTGAGGATATCAGAAAAATGGAAACATCATCAATACAAAGAAGTATCAGAACCTCATTTAGACTGAAGACTGAATTGATAGAAGTAGGATGAAATTTAAAAATACAATTTTAAATTTAGAAATTAACATCACAAATTTCTTTCATTAATGAAAATAACATAAGAGAGCAATTACCTGGGTATATTGGGGGATCGGAGGATGGCTGTGACCCCCTCAGTATGATGTAGCTGTGAAAAAGTAAAATGTGACCAGATCAATTATTTCTACCAGAGATATTGACGTATTAATGCCACTGTAAAAAGCTCTCACTGAGACCTCATCTGGAATACTTTGTATGGTTCTGGTCACTCATGTTCAAGAGAAATGAATTCAAACCTGTAAACCAGACTTCCCCCCCAATCGTTTTCCAGTACTTGGTTATATGGCAAATAAAGAAGCTGTGAAGTATTTTGTGTTTTGTATCTCTATTTTGTTGTTCTAAACCCATACTATGAACAGCCTATAATGTTTCAGAGTTGTAAAAATACCAACTGGCTTGAGTATAAATAACACAAATTGAAGACCCACCTGTTACTAATGTATAAATGATTAGTTTGTATAACTTTTAATACAATTCAACATCAATCTTCTCTTATTCAGTAGGTGCTTTTTTCCTTGCATTAGGCATTTTCTCTTTGAAAAGTAATAATAATAAAAAATCCTCCTTTCTTTTCCTTCATACCAAAATGGGGGAGTTATTTAGACAGGGACTCATGGACCTGCCATTTGGTCACATTTCACATAATAATTTCATTATTAGTCTACAGGAGGGAGTAGATATGTTTAAGGAACCTTGCAGAAGACATTAAAATGGGAGGTAATGCAAATGCAATTGTCACAACCCAGTGATTTTGGTGCCTCGGCACGATGGAATTTTCCCGCCACTTGAGAGTCTCTTGCACAGCAAAGGTTTTTGTTGTAACAGAAAAACCCCGGTGCAAGAGAGTTCCCGCCATTTCGTATGCAAATTTGTGTCCCACTATTGGCTAGTTCTAAATTATTCCTACGTGGCGGTTAGTAATTGGCTTGCTGGCCGTTTAAAATTTCGTGCAACTTCTGCCCAAGTCGGAGAACTTTGAGCATACTGCAGAGTACTAAAGATATCTGACTTGCGGCTTAACTGATCGATAGGCTGATCGCCTATCGATTCTTCTTCCCGTCGCCGAGCGCAATCCTCGACGTACCCTTTCCCTGCTGGCTTAATATGGATTCACTGGCCTGAGCCTTGCCAGCTGGAGCAACTCACATAGTTGTTTAAGCGATCGGACCACCTGCGTCGTAGCTACAAGCGGCGTAAGTAAAGTTTTTGCAACCACTAAGCTTTGTCCATCTCTCCATTCACCAGCCCGCCCAGTAAACGAATAGTTTCTAAATCACCTCGAGTCGGCTTCAGCCGGCCGAGACAGCAATGAAGTTAGAAAAAAGGCAGATGTGCAAATACTAAACTTGTGTAAATTACCACAGCGATTTACACCAGCTGAGGAACCATACCACAGAGAGCTGGAAAGGTTAAAAATAGCAACAGAAAACAATAAAGGAGATTTTTTTTTTGAAATATGCATTCTGAAATAGCAGGGGAAATTGTAAGGTATTGGAATGAATAATAGAGCTCCCTAAACAGTGTTTGCATGCATAGATATAGGACATTTACTGGGATATTCTTGTGGACTGGTCTTACTGTTTGGTTTTAATTGAGAGCTCACATCAGCAAAGTATATAAGCATATATTTAAATTCAATAACAAGAATAGATCTAAAATAGAAGTGGAGGCTCAGGGTAGATATTTTATTGTTAAATACCCTCATCTTGGAAGAGATGTTTCTATAAATCAGTACAGTCAGGAAACCCCAGGGTACCAAAATGGCCCCACAAAATGCCAACCTTTTTATGGGCCACCTGGAATAAGAATTCTTCAAGAACTGCACCATCAAACCCATGCTATACCTAAGATATATAGATGACATCTTTATCATCTGGACTGAAAACCTGCAATTTCTGATTGATTTCCATCACAAATTCAATAATCATCACCTCTCCATCAGATTATTTCTTGAGTACTCCAGCACCAACATCTCCTTTTTAGACACTATGATCAATATCCAGAATGGTAAAATACAAACCACCGTATACAAGAAATCCATGGGCTAACATACATATTTATACAGAACCAGCAATTACCCTAAATATACTAAGATAGCTGTAATATACAGTCAAACCCTCCAATACCACTGAATTTGCACGGAGAGCACCTATAATTGTTACCTCGCAAATCTTAAAAGTGCTTTTACTAAACAAGGACACTCTTCCAGAGAGATAGATCACACTTTTTAAAGAGCCACCCAGATACCATGTGAAGAATTGCTGCAGTGCCAAAAGAAAATCCTCACAAATCACATTAGTTATGACATACTATCCTTCCTTGGAACCTATACTGAACATCCTCAAACAGTTGCAACCCATACTAGAAGATGACTTAATTGTTAAAGAGATCTTACCAGAACCAACCATCCTAGCCTTTAAACAAGCACCAAACCTCACCAACCTCATTACCAGAAGTGAACTTCCTATGGCTCAAAGCACACTGAACAGATCCAGAACATTTTGGGACAAGAAATGTAAAATCTGCCAACACATCTCCACCACTTCCACAATAACTACATCCCACAACAGAACCAACACCATTCCTGGATCTTACATCTGCACCTCCAGAAATGTAATATATCTCATCCAGCGCATTCAATACCCTGATGGAAAATATGTAGGAGAAACCAAACAACAACTGTATACCAAAATGAACACACATTGGAAATCTATCAAAGACAAAAATACCCAATTCATGTGGGTGCACAGTTCTCACAAGACAACCACTCTCTCTCCAGTCTCTCAGTTCTAATCCTCAAAGGGAATTTACAAAGCACCTTTCATAGATAAGCCTATGAACTTCACTTCATTTCATAAATCTACTGGATACAAAAAATCATGGACTAAATATAAACATTGGATTCATGGCACACTAACCTGCCTGCCATCAGATAACCCCAGGTAACCTCTCTACATTTTACCAGCTACATTCTATGACCAACATCCTCCCCTTTCTCCCCCCACCTACCTGTCTCACATCTATTGTCTCCCATCACCTCTGATCCTGACTGCTATGCATTTGCATCTTCACTGACCTGCATTTTGCATATTAGCTTTTATTTCATCCAGGTGACCAGAAAACACCAGCAGAATCTGCATATGCCAGAAAAATGGTGTTTGTTCCTGAAAGCTTGTGAAGAACAATTTTTTTTCAGCTATTTAGTTGGTCTAATAAAAGATATCACATTTACCCAAAGAACCTTGTCTGCATAGATTCAGAAAAAGAATTTTCCCCACTTTCTTCCCCTTTAATTCTAATGGCAGACAGAAGCATAAAAATATCTCTCTTCTAAATGCTAGTTGCAACCTCTTACAAAAAAAGAACTGTGTAGAGTGGAAACCAGGAGTGAAAGTGCAGGAGACCTAAAACTGCGATGATGAGAACCTTAAAAGGAAAGCATTAAGATGTAGCAGTTGCTTCACTGATGTAAAGCAGAAACAATATATCCTGCCTAGCCTTGTATAGTCAGCGTAGATCATGCACTCTAATTTCTATTAGTTCTTTTGCCCCAAGAAGTTACTAAACTGAATCCTTCCCTTTCTTCCATATTGTGTCTCTATCTCTATGATCAGGAATGTGGGTCAGAATTTGGAAATGCTAAATTGAAAAGTCAACATCTTCCACATTCTTAAAAAGAGAACTAAAACATATATTTCAGTTGCCCATGAAATGCAATTTTAAAAATGTACGGTTCAAATTCTAAAATATTTTATTTTTGATGTGTCAAATTTAGAAATGTACACTGGAACTTCTATTATGAGGATTTATTTTTATTTTATCTTATATCATGATGTAGTAAACACATGTCATATCAGTGTCAATAGCGCATAATGTCATCATATAACATAAGAGTTTTAATACTCTATATTTTAAAAATTGTTTAGGCAGTGAAGCATTTTGTTGTGAGTACTGTTTTTCAGTATTGATTGAAACATTATCTTCTGTGGTGTTGTAATGAAAAAAAAGCAAATAAAGTTTCAGTTTTGCCCAAACAATTTTTTTTTAACTAAAAAATGGTTTTGGTGAAACTTTCTTTCTATCTTTAAGCAAAAGTAATAGTTACATTACTATAGTAATGTACTATATTACTATATATATATATATATATATATATATATATATATATATGTATGTATGTATATATATGTATATGTATATAGAATGTTACTATATTACTATAGTAACATTGATAATGTTATTAAAGATTGGACTAGATCAGTGGCACTCAATCTTTTGGCCCCATGGACCAGACGAGGGGCATGGGGCTCATTGCTTGGCCAGATCAGACCCTCCATGCCAGGCTTTGGCCCCTGGAGCCTGCACCACTTCCACCTTGTCTTGCATGCTGGGATTGGGCTGCAGGGCCCTGTGCTGCCTCTGCTTTGCCTCACAGCCCAAACCCTTGTGCTGGGATTGGGTTCTGGGGTCCCATGGTGGCCCTGTCTGGCCTCAAGCACCAGGACTGGGACCTGAGCTTCCCTGTACATCTGATCTAACACACAGGGCCATGGACCTGTAAGGAGTCCCATGGGTAGGTGATACAGTGCAGGATCTGACTGGACTGGACTGGACTGCACCACTGGACTACATGACTCTTGCAGTCCCTTCAAGACATATGATTCCAAGAACTAATTTAGAGTGTTTTGTTTTTTTAAACTAAAACTGAAGGTGGTTAGCTAATGAACACTTTGAATAAATCAAAATAAAACAATTCAAGGCTTCAAAGAATGTATTTCCTAGATGTACTTATTTGAGTCTAAACCTTGCAATCTAACGCTTACAATTGAAATCAATTTGAGTATTGTCTTTCAAATATTTTTGGCTCAGATTTAAAAAAAAACAAACCAAAACCACCCATTAAAACTAGGTTTCTAAATCCTTGTAAAATGTGACCTGAATTTGAAAATGCTGAGCACCCAACAAAACAAGCTGGAATTGCTAGATTCTCAGTATTTTTGAAAATCAAACAATTTATATAGATAGATTTGTTTAGAAAACTAAATAAAAGCTTGATCAATATGAAATTATATATTTTTATTCCTATATCATCAAATTAAGGGCTGCAAAGCTACAATATGTAAAACTAATATGTGGATTTTTTGTTTTCTCCTACAGCTGTTGCACAATCTGTACTGAGGTAAGAATTTCAGTACAGTACAGGAATTTTAGTACTACACCATTTTCTGATACTGGACTATATTAAATAATTCTAGCATGCTTTGAAGCACAATTGTCTGGCTATGCAAAGTTGCTGTCCCAATAAAATGAGAAGTCACAAAATATGCTGTGAGTCAGTCGTGCCTAAACAAAATTTGACATTGATTAAATGGAGTTGAATAATAAGCCCTAAATTAATTAAGAAGGAAAAAAAGTTGTTGTTTAAGGCTATTAGTTATAGAGCTATTTGCATTCCACACATTGCAAACTTGGACAGTTTCCTTATGGGGATGATTAAAGGAAGTCATCTTTTTCACCTTGAAATCACGCTTATGTTTGTAAATCTACCAGTTGATATATGTTGAGCTTTTATACCTAACTAATGGGAAAATCCATGAACAGAATACAAAAAGGTTTTTCTGACTTTGGAGAGAGAATTCTAGCACCTGTACATTGCAGAAATTAGAAGTACATAATGTCCACATACACTTGTGGACTACTGTAGGGCAGGGGTCAGAAGCCACATTTTTTTATGGAAAATTTTTCATGTTCCAAGTCAAATCAGCCAAATTAGTTCCTAATCCGTGAGTCATTCAAGGACCAAATGTGGCCCTACTACCGGCAAACATCCTTCACCCCCACTTGGGACTTCAGATGCTTCCATATCCTTTGGTGGGCATCCTACATGCAGGCCCAAGCCCAGAGGCTTGGGGTTCAGATACCCCTGAGTTTCACTTGCCCTCAGCCACATGGCTACAGAAGCAAGCTAGGGAGGAGTCTCCCATTTCTATATAGTTGGCGTATAGCCAGGATCTTCCCACTGGAAGTGAAAGTGGGAGATTAACTATGCCTTACCTTGGCCAAGGTACTACCCCCTGCCAAGAAAGTGGTTTTCCCCTGCCAGTAGGAAAACAACCTTAGAGGTCATGGTATTTCCCCTGCCACACAATGTGCCTGTGCAGGCCACATTGTACACCAGCTGGTGGTTGTGAGCTGAAAGTGGCCAGCAGCCTGCACTCACGCTGAAGATTCCTGACCCTTTTGCAGTGAGGGAAGTGCAGACATAGCAGAGCAGCAGGCTCCTTAGCAAAGGGAAGTGCTGCAGAGTGTACACCCCCCTGCCACTAATTCCCCATGCCGGATATGACCTTCATGGGTTGGACTGGACCAACTGGATTTATCCCACAGGCCACAGGTTCCTGACCCTTCTGTAGAACATCTAACCTACCCTTACTAATAGTGACACTGAAACTGGTCAAACATTTTCATTGGAAAAAGGGGAACATTTTGCAAAAGTTTTTGACACAATTATTGGGAGCCACAAGCCCTTTGCACTGGTTCTGATGCCCAAACCCAATGTGCAGGGCTGGGTGGAGGCAGTTCCAGGCCCCAGGGCCCATTCCCAGTGTGGGAGCCTGGGAGTGGGTTGTGCCAAGCCCGCCAGACCCAGTCCCAGTGTGAGGGGGTGGGATGGGGCAGTACAAGCCCCCAAAGACCCAATCACAATGTGCGTGGGGAGGGATGGGATGGTACTGGCCCTGGGACCCAATCCCGATGCATAGGGGGCAGGAGAGGGTGGTACCAGGCCACTGGGACCCAATCCCAGGGCTCAGACAGAAGAGGGTGGTACCAGACTCCCAGGGGTTGGGAAGGGGCAGTGGAAGGTATCAATTCAATGGTAACATCTGAGAGATGCAAAGTTCACGTTTGTGGAGATACTTAAGTAGCAACAGATGCTTCTTAAATAGGTTTGAAAATAATACTTTAAAAATATCTGAATATACATGCTAGCACATTAGCCTGTATGTCAAACTGCTGTGGTTTCTAAGCTTTGAGAATTAATTCCTGTAGGTATTTTAATTGGTTACTGAGAGTTCACAATACAATTTTATTTAGATTTTTTTTTACGTATATAATCTATAGCAAGCCTCCTGAACAGAAAGGTGGAGTTCCAGTTTGATATATAAATAACATAGCCCTGATGCTCTATTCTGTTGCAGCCTCTGCAAATATGAAGTCAAATTAAAATGGTGGTGTTCTACATTCATATTTCACAAATATAATTTTTTTGATATAAAGGCACTGGAGGGCCAGGAGTATAATTAAAAAAATTGGATTTCACAGACCAGAAGGATGTCCTAATGCAAGACTATGAGCTAGATTATATTAAAATAATGCTGCAATATATATTCATTCAAGCTGCTCCAAACTAGCAAGTATATAATGTGCATAATCAAGGATTTGGCTAAATGCAGACTGACCCCATAGCTGCAATTGCTTTGAAGGAAGTTTTCTTATTAATGGCATACTATTTGTAGCCTCTTTGTAGGTCTCATTATAATATTGAGATGGAGGATTTTTAAAAGATAAATAAAATGAAGTGAATAAAGTGAATAATAAAGTGAATAATGGTTGAGTTTAAACACCCCACCCTGAACCCATTTCAGATTTTCTAAGTCTGCCTGACAGATGATTTGAGGAAAACTTAGTGAATTTTAAATATAATTAAATGCATCTAGAACATATTAATGTACCAGAAACCCATTTAAAATAAAATTATTTAAAATAAAATAAGGAGGGAAAAAAGGAGAAATGATTAAATAATAAATTGGGTAAATGTCTCCAATTGCTCAACAAACAATATACATCGTAGGTATTAAAGATATGGCCTGCAGGCTGGATTTGGCCCACAGAGCCTCACCATCCAGCTCCTGGTGCTGCCTCTGGGTCTCGGAGTTGACCCAAATACTGCACACAGCATGTGCCAGACCAACCCCATGCTTAGTGCCCAGGATGTGCACTGTATCCAGCACCAGACTGCCTTGGGTGCTGGATCCACAGGTGGGAGCAAGTCCATGGGTCAGATCCAACCTGGGTATGTCACTGATTCAGTCCATGGACTAGCCCCATGCCACTCTTCCTACCCCTGGGGCCAGATGAGTTTGACATCACTGATTTACACCAAATAATTATGTTGAAAATACTTAGAAGCTGATCCTAAGCTAGCTTTGAGTGAGGGTCTTGTTACATGGTAATGTCGGGCTTCTAGAGCTCTTAACACCTGGATTGTCTGTGCATTAATACCTGAAATGTGTTTTAAGTACTCATTATGTGGCTCAAAGTTACAACACTCCAGGACAAGATTATCGCTGATCCATGCCATCTAGCTCTAAGCTACACCTTAGTGTAAGTCCCTACTCCCTTCCCCACCGACACCCTCCCCTGCTGATGTAGTTAAGGCCCACTGCCCACCCTCCACCCCCCTGCCTACTGTAGCTGTCTTCTCCGCCTGTCCCTGGGGAGGGTTAACCTGCCTGCATGGCTGCTGCTGCTAGTGCTGCTCTCTGGGTGGGCTCAGACCCCAAAGAGCAGCAGCCTGTCCAGTGGCTGGGGTGGCCACGGGGACACCCAGCCCCAAAGGAGCCCCAGCCTGTCCAGTGGCTGGGTTGGCAAGTGAACCCTTCCCTGCCTGCTGCCCTGGGGCAGGCAACTGAGAAGCTACAAGTAGGCGGGGCAGGGGAGGGTAGGGAAGAACCCCAAAGGGCAGGAGAGAGCACTGGGGTGGGACTGGGGGAGCCACAGGGGGCAGGGAGGAGGCCCAGAATGGGAGGGTGGATTCTTACCTTTTAGTCCTCCGGGCCCCTCTTGGCCTGAAGTGTGACTGCCCCAAACTTGAGGTAGCACTCACACATATCACAGTGTAACAAGGCCCTCACAGTCACCTATGTTCAGAGGCTTTCATCTGAGCAAAGTAAGAGACCTCATTGATACAATAGTAAGAAAAGAGCATTGGTGCATGCACTAGTACAAACTGGTAAAAATGGCATGCAGCCTTTTTGATGTCTTCCTGCCTATTGGCAAATTTCCACCTATTGTATTTATGGATTTCCCAGGAAGTCAATTTGTGAAATTGGACACAGAACAAATAATTGGTTTCATTTGAATACAATAGAAATTATTTTTACCACAGAAATATTTAACCTGATTCTCATTTATTGTAAAGCTCTGGTATGTCACCTGCAATGTAACAGAGCCTAAACAATGTTTAGAGTCATAATTTACTCCTAATTTAAGCCTCCTTTTCATTTACAGAAAGCTTTTATATGGACTGCAGTGTAAATGAAAATCAGGTCTGTTAACATTTTCTTCACATACAGATGGTAGAAGATGGGGAATTTTCAGTGAGCTAAAACACAAAAAGTCAGCTTACAAGAAGCGGAAACTTGGAAAAACAATGAAAGCTGTATATAAGAATATCGCTCAGGCATGCAGGGATGAAATCAAGAAGGCTAAAGTGCAATTAGAGTTGCAGCTAGCAAGACACGAGACATGAAGGGTAACAAGAAAGGTTTTTACAAGTATGTTAGCAACAAGAGGAAGATCAGGGGAAGCGTAGGTCCCTTACCAAAGGGGGAAGCAACCTAGTGACAGATGATGTGGAAAAGGCTGAAGTACTCAATGCCTTTTTACCTCTTCACAGGCGAGGTCAGCTTCCAGACTACTGCACCAGGTAGCACAGCTTGGGCAGAAGGTGACCAACTGACAGTGGTGAAAGAACGGGTTAAGGACTATTTAGAAAATCTGGACATGTACAAGTCCATGGGGCTTGGACTGCACTCAGCAAGACTGGGATGACATTAAGATGGCTGGAGTAGTAGACATGCTGAAGGGTAGGGCTAGGATTCAGAGTAACCTCAACAAATTGGAGGATTGGATCAAAA
Source organism: Alligator sinensis (assembly GCF_000455745.1). Classification (NCBI taxonomy): domain Eukaryota; kingdom Metazoa; phylum Chordata; order Crocodylia; family Alligatoridae; genus Alligator; species Alligator sinensis. Next base: position 1,497,567 of record NW_005841848.1, on the reverse strand, counting down.
GAAATCTCATGAGGTTCATTAAGAAGAATTGCAAAGTTCTGTACTTAGGACAGAACAATCCCATGCACCGCTACAGGCTAGGGACTGACTGGCTAAGCAATGGCTCTGTAGAAAAGGACTTGAGGGGTTACAGCGGAAAATAAGTTGAATATGAGCCACCAGTGCTGCAAAGAAGGATAATAGCATACTGAGCGACATTGGTAGAAGTATTGCCAGCAGATGAAGGGAAGTGATTCTTTTCCTCCATTCAGCACTAGTGAGGCCACACCTGGAGTCATAGATTCATAGATGCTAGGGTCAGAAGGGACCTCAACAGATCGAGCCCAACCCCCTGTCCTAGGCAAGAAAGAGTGCTGGGGTCAGATGACCCCAGCCACATGCCTATCCAGTCTTCTCTTAAAGACCCCCAAGGTAGGGGAGAGCACCACCTCCCTTCAGAGCCCATTCCAAATTCTGGCCACCCTTACCATGAAGAAGTTTTTCCTGATGTCCATCCTAAATCTGCTCTCTGTCAGTTTGTGACCATTGTTCCTTGTTACCCCAAGAGGTCCCCTGGTGAATAGAGCATCTCTGATTCCTTGCTGCCCCCTGCTAATGAATTTGTAGGCGGCCACAGGATCACCTCTCAGCCTTCTCTTGTGGAGGCTTCACAGTTTCATAGTTTCATAGTAGCTAGGGTCAGGAGGGACCTCAACAGATCATCTAGCCTGACCCCCTGCCACAGGCAGGAATGAATGCTGGGGTCACCTCTTCAATTTGCCCAAAGTAGGGGTGAGGACCACTTCCCTGGGAAGTTGGTTCCAGATTTTGACCACCCTAACTGTAAAATCTTGCCTTCTGATCTCTAACCTAAACCTATTGTCCATCAGCTTATTACCATTGTTCCTTGTCACCCCAGGTGGTGCTGGGGAGAAAAGGGCTCTACCTATTTGCTGTTGATCTCCCCTGATGAGTTTGTAGGCAGCTACCAGGTCCCCCCTCAGCCTCCTCTTGCTGAGGCTGAACAGGTTCAGGTCCCTCAGTTTATCCTCATAGGGCCTGTCCTGCTGCCCTCTCACAAAGCGGGTTGGCCCTCCTCTGAACCCTCTCCAGGCTGGCCACATCCCTTTTGAAGTGTGGCGCCCAGTACTGGACGCAGTACTCCAACTGCGGCCTGACCAAAGTTGCATAGAGGGGGAGTATCACTTCTCTGGACCAGCTTGAGATGCATCTTTGGATGCATGTCAAGGTATGGCTGGCCTTGCTGGCTGGGGTCTGGCATTGGCGGCTCATGTTCATCCTGGAGTCAATAATGACTCCAAGATCCCTTTCCGCTTCTGTGTTTTCAAAAGGGGAACTCCCCAGCCTGTATGTATGCTGTGGATTCCTTCTCCCAAGGTGCAGCACCCTGCATTTGTCTACATTGAACCCCATCCTATTCTCAACTGCCCACTTTTGTGGTCTGCCTAAATCTAGTTGCAGCCTCTCTCTCCCTTCGAGTGTGTCCACCTTGCCCCACATCTTAATGTCATCAGCAAACTTGGACAGCGTGCTTTCCACACCCTTGTCCAAGTCACTGATGAAGATGTTAAACAGTG